>NC_045448.1:45358926-45380267 GCF_002776525.5 Piliocolobus tephrosceles | reverse complement strand
GTCCATCAGTGACAGACTGGATTAAGAAAATGTGGCACATATACACCTTGGAATACTATGCAGCCATGAAAAAGGATGAGTTTGCGTCCTTTGTAGGGACATGGATGCAGCTGGAAACCATCATTCTTAGCAAACTATCACAAGAAGAGAAAACCAAACACCACATGTTCTCACTCATAGGTGGGAACTGAACAATGAGCTCACTTGGACTCGGGAAGGGGAACATCACACAATGGGGCCTATCATGAGGGTGGGGAGGGATTGCATTGGGGAGTTATACCTGATATAAATGATGAATTGATGGGTGCTGACGAGTTGATGGGTGCAGCACACCAAGATGGCACATGTATACATATGTAACAAACCTGCACGTTATACACATGTACCCTAGAACTTAAAGTATAAAAAAAAAAAAAAAAAAAAAAAAGTTAAAATCTTCCTCCCTCACTGGACCATGAGCCCTGTCGGGGCACAGACTCTTTCTGTTCTGCTGCTTTCTGTTGTGTCACCAACAGCCAAATGGTACTGGGCACATAGTGGAGGCCACAAAATAATTCTCTGAGTGAATGAATGATTGACTGGCATCTTGGGATTTAATAACAATACCTTGGTCATCCTATGGATACCTTGTATGAGTTTATATATAACCCTTCTGTGATAAACATAGCATTCAACACACAGTAAGTGCCTAATACATGTCAGTGGATGATGACAACAATGAATATGAGGTTGAAAAGTCAGTCTCCCAAATCTCAAAGTCAAATGAACAGAACAAGACATGTGAGTGGGGTCTAAGTTTACTAGAAACCTAAAAACAAACAAATAAAAAAACTTTATATCGCAAGAGGGCTAGTATCTTGTACATCACATTTTGTTCAAGGACTGAGTTGCCATAACTTGGAACTTTGACATGTGACTTGGGGAGTCTGGGTGCATCACTGGTTGCATCTCCTGAGAAAATTCTCAAACCAGGAAAAAATATCCTCACAGTGAGCCACAAAGGTTGGTATTTATAGCTGCCATCCTCAGTGTTTAGGAGAAATAAGTTTTCATTATGGGACGTGGAACAGATGTCAAATCCCCAGCCATCCTTGTGCTGTTTGCTGTTTGTTATGAGTCACCCTGGAGCTTGTCCATCCCGGCACCAATTTTCATGGGAAGCATCAATGTGGGGCCAGAAGGCCATGCTGTTGGATGGGCTCACAAGAGGACAGCTGGAAGTCTGAGCCTCAGGCTTTTCTTGGCTTAGGTCTTCTTAACTTCTTTGACCACTTTGCTCCCCTTACCCCAAGTCCCCCCTCCATCACCTTCATCCTCCCCTCCCGAGCTGAATTCTCAACCCTGTTGCCAGGCTCCCATGCCAGTTCCTGCAGCACTGGCTTACCAGTACAGAAGTGAAGGCTGCAGAAATACCTCTGTGCAAGGCACACATGTTGTTTGTGCCACCCATGGGCAGCCAGAGCTCTAAGAAGTGATAGGCCATTTCCTGGACAGTGGTAGAAGGAGGCGAGTAGCTTTCTCAGTCTTTTCCCCTGGGGCCCCATGAGAGAAACCGTGAACCATCCTGACTTGCCCACTCACTCCAGGGCTCCACAGTGTTCCCAGGTATTCTTGCTGACTCAGCCATTTCCACCAGCAGACTGGACTTCTCATTTCCCTTACTATTTTGAACGAAGCAGACAATTCCCCTTCTCCTTTAATTAAACCAATATAATGCTGGGATTTTGAAAAAAAAAAAAACAAACAAAAAAAAACCTTCGCTAGAAAGCTAAGGCAAAAAACCCCAAACATTTGAAATAGAGTTTCCTAAGACTGGCAGACTTCATTAGACAAGATTTCTGGTCCTTCTCCCTGTTCTTATTTAACTGGGCTCCTGGACCAGTCACGCAGGGCTCTTGCCTGATAGGCACATGCTTAGCATTTGTAGATACAGCTGGTTTCCACTATGACTATGCCATTTTTCATTCCCATCAGCAGTGTGGGAGAGTTCCGTTGCTCAATGCTTGCCCATCTTTGGTATTTCAGTCATTTCGTGGGTGTGTATTATTTTGTGGGATTGTGGTTTTAATTTGCATTTCCCTGACGAATCAAGATATTGAGCAACTTTCCCTACACTTATTAGCCATTTGGTTATCTTCTTTTATAAAGTTTGAGTCTTTTGCACATTTTTAACTGGATGCAAACCCTTCATCAGATACATCTATTGCAAGAATCTTTTGCCAGTTTGTAGCTTGCCCTTGTACTCTCTTCATGCTCATATGGCCCAAGTGAAATCCTTTTGTAATATAAAACCAGAGTCAGGAGTGAATCTACAGTATGGCAGTCTGCTTTTACTTGACTGCATTTCCAAATCACTTTTCAGAAAGTCAATAATATTTATAATTCAGCACCACAGAAGGTGCCCTTGTGTCCTCTCCTAATCAATTCCCCACTCTGCAAAAGTAAATTCTATCCCGACCTTTATCACCATAGATTTGTTTTGCCTGTTCTCATCTTTCACATAAATGGAATCATACAGTGTATACTCTTTTACATCTGGCTTCTTTTGCTCTACATTATGACTATATGATTCACCAACTTTGTGTGTAGTGATAGTCTGTTCTTTTTCATTGCTATATCATATTCCCATGTGTAAATATTACTGCAATTTGGGTTCTTTCCAGGTTGATGCTATAGTAAAGTTGATAAATATTTATATAAATGAATATTTACATTTATAAATATATAAAATACATAAAGCTATATTCTTGTACCTGTCTTTTGGTGGACAAATCCAATCTTGGGCCTATAACTAAGAATGGAGTTACTGGGTCTTGGGCATGGATTTGTGCTTTGTTTTAGTAGATACTAAAGGCTTTCCAAAGTGGTTATACTAGTGTACATTCCCACCCACAGTGTGTGAGTTCCGGTTGCTTCATATCCTCTCCAACACTTGATATCATGAATTTCTATTTTTTTAGTCCTTCTGCAATGTGTGTATTTGAGTGAAGGCTTAATTTGCATGTCCTGATGACTAATGACATTGAGCATCTTTTCAAATGCTTACTGGCCATTTGGATATCCTCTTTGTGAAGTGTCTGTTGAGTCTTTTGTACATTTATAATCTTTGGGTTGTATTTTTTTGATTTGTAAGAGCTCTTTATATATTGTGGATATGGTGGATATGAATCTTCTGTCAGATATATGTCTTGAACATTTTCCTCCCAGTATGTGGTTTGCCTTTCCATTTTCTTCAATAATATCTATTGATAAGTGAAAGTTCTTAATTTGAATGAAGTTTAAATGATCAATCGTTATCTTGTCTACTCTTCAGGAAGACACTCCTGCTTGGGCTCTCTCTCTGCTCTCTGCTCCCAGGCTTCAGGCTGTTCTGCCCCGATCTACATGTGCCTCTCCCACCCTTACTGCAGATCCCCTCCTCTCTGGGGATTTGCTCTGTTCACTTGACGAAGACTCCCTGGATGGAGACTGAAGCTCCCTGGATGGAGGCTGAACTCCACCCTGGGCTCATTCACCAAGCAGAGGTGATTCACTCATCCTTATCAAGTCCTTCCTGGCTTTGGTTACCACTCTCCTACTTTGACAGGTGATTTTGACACTTCCTTCAGTGTCCTCTTATCAAGGGAATGCTTCTCAAGATCTCAACTCTACAGGATTACAATATAAAGTTACTTTTCATCTTAGGAACAAGATCTTATATCACAGGTTTAATGTTGACACTCCAAACTTGGGCCCAGTGTAATCCAATCAAAATCTACTCATATGGCTGTGACCATCTCATTTCATATCTCTAAGGTACTATTAGACTGCACCCCTCTTCCTCCTTCTAAGGGGTTCTTCAAGACGAAGTAAAGGATTTGCAAGTGCAATCAAGGAAAAGCAGAAGTCCATAAACTTGGATGAAAAACTTACATTTTCCTTTCTATCAATCATTATTTAAAAATTAGCATTTCTGCCGGGTGCGGTGGCTCAAGCCTGTAATCCCAGCACTTTGGGAGGCCAAGACGGGCGGATCACGAGGTCAGGAGATCGAGACCATCCTGGCGAACACGGTGAAACCCCGTCTCTACTAAAAAAATACAAAAAACTAGCCAGGCGAGGTGGCGTGTGCCTGTAATCCCAGCTACTCGGGAGGCTGAGGCAGGAGAATGGCGTGAACCTGGGAGGCGGAGCTTGCAGTGAGCTGAGATCCGGCCACTGCGCTCCAGCCTGGGCGACAGAGCGAGACTCTGTCTCAAAAAAATAAATAAATAAATAAATAAATAAAAATTAGCATTTCTTTTCATTATGAATGTAAACAACAAGCTACAGATGCATTAGCAATACCTGTGACTTTCTCACCAATAGAAATCATAGATACCTTCATATCACATTATAGTTGTTGAGGGTATTTTGAATTTATCATTAACACTTATCATTGTTTCAATATCGCAGAAGTTATTAGACTCACCACTAGATCTTGCATTTGATGTGCTAACAAAGAAACAAATATATCACAAACTTGTTTCTTAAAAATATCTTGATAATTTTACTTCTATATATATATTTATTTATTTATTTATTTTCTGAGACAGACTCTTGTTCTGTCACCCAAGCTAGAGTACAATGGCACGATCTTGGCTCACTGTAACCTCCATACCCCAGGTTTACGCAATTCTCCTTGTCTCAGCCTCCTAAGTAGCTGCAATTACAGGCACACACCACCACGCCTGGCTAACTTTTGTATTTTTTTAGTAGAGACAGGGTTTCACCATGTTGGCCAGGTTGGTCTCAAACTCCTGACCTCAACTGATCTGCCCATATCAGCCTCCCAAAGTGCTGGGATTACAGGCATGAACCACTGTGCCTGGCCAATTTCAATATAACTTACACGTTTAAAAACATTCTGAGAAATAGTCTGTACATTTTACAAAACTGCCAAAGGGTCCCAAGCAAAAAAAAAAAAAAAAAAAAAAAGATTTAAAAATTCCCATCAACTAAGAGATCCTCTTTAAACCCATAGCAACTTAAAACCATTCATTGACCTATGCTGATAAACTAGCAGCCATGCGTCTGGGTTGGGTGGTGCTGAAATCCACTCTATCTTTGTGTTTCCGTGACACACGGCTGTTGGGGAAGGGTGGTGGATCTCAGTGGACCCAGGCATGTGGCTTCAGTTTTCCTTCCCAGTTTTCCAGTGGGCCTGGGCATGTGGCATTCCAAGGATCCTGAAAGAATAGGGCATCTCTTTTGCAGGTCACAGGAAATGGGTAGCTATCCAGCTAAACAGATTTCATGCTTGACTTCAGTGGAATAACTCAAATGATGATCTGTTTGGGAGACTAAATTAAGGAGGTAAGTGGGCATGCTGGTTTTATTTGGTTTAACTTTTGCTGGTTCCATTGCTCCCCTAAGCATTTTTTAAAAATATAGACCTCTTCTTCCAGCATCCCCCTCTCCCAAATTCTGGCCAGATCCTGCTTCTCAGGTAGCAGTAACTTTGAATTAGCTTGGAGGGAAGGCCTTACCAGGATCTCCTTTCTCTACAAGATAATGAAAACATGACCATTCTTTTCTCACAATTCCAAATACAGTCCTCGGTATCCACTGGGGATGGGCTCCAGAACCTCCCAAGGATACCAAAATCCATAGATGTTCAAGTCCCTTATATAAAATGATATGGTATTTGCATATAACCTATGCATATCCTCTTATGTATTGTACTTTAAGCCATCTCTAGATTACTTATAATACCTAATACAATGTAAATGATCTGTAAATAGTTGTTATACTGTATTGCTTACGGAATAACGACAAGAAAGAAAAGCCTATGATGTGTTCAGTACAGATTAAAACATCCATTTTTTTTCTGAATAGTTTCCATCCGAGGTTGGTTGAATCCACAGATGTGGAACCCACAGATATAGAGGGCCAACCATACTGAGTCCTGACTTCACCCATTCCTCCTACCCCCATTTCTCCCAATCCTTAACCTTCCTTGCAATTCTTGGAGCAGAATACTCATGAAGGAGTCAGGGGTTGTCTTCCCTTCCTAGAAGCAATGCTTCTATGTTCTCATTTGATGTTGAATAAAACATTAAACAGAAAAGGTTTGATAATATCACGTAAGAGTCTATTTCCTTGGTTCACACCATGAAAACTAGTGAGATCCCCAGTTCCTCAAAATCTGGGAACAATATGCTTCATATTGCTATCTAATATGACCCACCAATCCCATCTTCCACCCTCCACCTTCCCCTTGCATCCTAACCTTCCATTTAATCATGCAAGCTGCTAGAGTCGTGAGTTGTTTCTGAGATGAGTGAAGGACCACTGACATCTATGTCTTCCGTAAAGAGTAGTGTAGACATGGCTATAACCACCACCTCCTCCTCTCTTCCCCATTAACGTCACCTAAATTTTGAATGTTTGACTGTGTTATTTTCAAAGAAACTGTAGCGGATTCTGCACATGACATGCTTTCAAGGCACTGTAAGTTCTCCGTAAAAAGCTAAGGGTGTCATTTGTTATCAGGACCTCTAGCCAAGTTGTTGAAGTTGACAGAGTTTTATTAGCTCTGTTTTTGCAATAGTCTGTCTCATTCTGGAGACAAATGGGGAAACTCTGCCTTCACGCTGGGTTTGTTTTATAGCTCTTAGATGTGTAATGCAAATGAATGATGTTGAGCCATTTTCAACCTGTGGTGATGGGTGTCAGTTTCTTGGACACCACCAGGAAATCTGTAACACTGAGCCACGTCATAATGATTCAAAGGCAAGCTGTCCTGGAGACAGGGCTGGACTCTGTGACTCACAATTAGAACTCCATGGTTCTAGTTCTGACCCTTCTTATGACTGTGTGGCCTTGGATAGGTCCTTTCATTTTGGTTCCATTTCCTCATCTATAAAGACAGAGACCTGGATGAGCTCTAAGTCCATTCCAGCTCTGTCATTTTATTATTCTAATAAATGAATCACCAAAAAAGTTGTGAAAACATCCAATCAAGAAAAATAACTGTGATTCTGTTTTATATAGTGTTAAAGATTCCCACTTGACTTTTGAGTCTCTTTACTCAGTATGTGTACCCCAAAGTTCTACTAGATTCCCATAAACTAGTCTTTAAAATTGACCCTGGGCCAGTATAAAATCCTGTCTTATTATAAGGCCCAGATTCTGAGTTGTAAGAAGGTCTGTTTAAAATGGTATGTTTTTCTTGCAGCAATTGTTAAATGGTCAGGTTTTATGATGTTTTAACATTCATTGCCATTCATTATCTAAACACTGTTCTATAATCCAGGGAGTGTGAGGTTAATAAGTAGAATGGAATTCATTCTGGGTTTGACTTCATCTGCTGATTCTAGTGGAAGACTCTTTATATCTGTTCCTTCTTTCTCAACATGTTTAAGCAGAGAAGCTCTGGCTCTCTGTTCATGACCTTAAATCTCTTTGACTTTGGGGAAGGAAAAAATGTTGCTGTTTTTAGCCCCACGTTTAACAACTGTAAAATGTGGTGACATGTCATAGGAAGAGAAATCCACTCATCCTCACTACATTTTTGAGTGATTTAAATATTCACCATATTGTCATACGGTGAATATTTAAGTCACTTGCCTTTTTACTTTTAAAAGAGATTTTTTCCACCTGTATAATGTTCATGAGTCCTAATGTTTTAATGTTACATTACATTCATCTGTTCCATTTTATAATGCTCCAAGAGGGAACAGTAGAGAAAGAAAGCTTCAGAGTACATGATGGACATTTCACAGTCCAGTTGCTTCTCAGGCAAAAGGCAGCTATGTTGAACCTGCTTCTAAATGTTCTACTCCACCTATTAAGATTATGGATGCCACAGATGGATTTTTGGAAGGCTGTGTCGTTTTAACCAAGCCATTCTCCCATTCAACAAGGCACTCACTCTCTTACCTTCCCATTTCTGACTCCACCACCACCACTCCCTCCTAAATACACACTAATACTTAGACTACATTCACCAAAACATATAGTTTCATTAACTGATTGCTTTGCTGCACTCCAAATGGCCTAACATTTTGTAGCTGAAGGAGTGTAAATCATGCCTTATGTGGGCTACAGTAGGATGTGATGTTTAGAGAAAGGAAAATATGCTTCCTTATAGAAGCAAGAAGCACTAAGCCATCTGGATTGTAAGGAAAAAAAATTTGGTCATTTATTCTGGTGTTTTGTCTGCGTAGTACCAAACATCTGGAAGTTGGGTGACAGAATTTTTCACATCCAGATGTTTTTGCATTATACTGAAACATAGCTATATATTTTTAAGAATTTAAATAGTAAAAGCATAAAAGATGTACTAACTTCACATTTTGAGGTAGAAAAGATAAATGAAACTGAGGCAAACTTTTGGTTGGTTCTTCACGTAATACACTATTTTTTTCAAAAGTCACTTGCTGCAACTCAACGCTTAGAATTAAAATAACTATGAAGAACTATCCCCAGAAATACTGAATGTCTGTCATTAAAAGCACAATTTAGCCTGTTGCTTAACAGCTGCAATGTTCACATAATGCAAATTCAGGTAACACTTGCATAGTCAAAAGCAATTATTCTGAAATATAATTACTTAGTAGTTTAAGGGAGTTTCATTCCAAGTGACTCTGAACACGTTTATTCCTTCCACACAAATGAGAATGCATGGTCAAGGTTCTAATGGGACTTGCAAAGAGACTTTTCAGACCTCTTCAAGAATCAGTTTTGAGAAATGCTTTTAATGACGCAAAATAAAAAACTAAGATTCCATCTGGTGGAGCCACTTCGAACGCTTGTCACAAGAACACAGGCAGAAAGGAGTATTTAAGCATTCTGTAACACGACCATTTGAAAAAAAGTAAAATATTTTGTGTTGTTTTGAGAACTGCATTTTTCTTGTCCTCTCACATTAAGTGGCCTTGGATCTAAGGCTTGTTAGAAGACATGTTCAGAACCTGTTTCCTTGTATTAGAAGACACAGAAATCTGGCCCTCAACTGCCAACAGGCTTCGTGGGCACTGCTCTGCCATGAGAATTCTAATATATTTTTCATTATTTCCACAAAGGCATATAGAGTGTGTGCATTACACACAGCAGTATAATTGAGCTGAACTGGCCTGGTGCCGCGTTTTTGCTGACTCAGCACATGGTTTCTCTTTCCCAGATTACTAAAACAACTTTCCTCTGAGGTAAAAGCTTCGCAGGAAAGCAAAGGGGAATAGAAATACAGAGGGGCCTTATTTTCACCCTTAATTATACCAAGTCCAAAGGCAAATGCAAACTCAGACCGAACTTTTTGAGGCTTCAAAAATAAAAAAAAGGTCCCCCTTTGCTTCTCTTCCCAACCCCTGCACCCGTGGGAGTCACAGTAAATTAGAACCCAGCTTGTTTTTCAGCGATGAATTTGCACTGGGCCTCTTCCGCTTGGAGTGGCGTCCTCGATGCGGATTGCCCGTGCCTTTTTTACGCTTTGTCTACATATTTTAAGTGAGGCAAGCCAACCTCGTTTTGTATGGACTTGCACCAGCAAACATTTAAGAGTTTCGCATCAAGGATACTGCGTATCCCAGACACTGCGTACAAATTTTTAGGACTTGGGGTC
This sequence comes from Piliocolobus tephrosceles, assembly GCF_002776525.5. NCBI lineage: Eukaryota > Metazoa > Chordata > Mammalia > Primates > Cercopithecidae > Piliocolobus > Piliocolobus tephrosceles. The sequence goes on along the minus strand of NC_045448.1, from coordinate 45,370,684 downwards.
ACAACGCTTGTTCCCCTTCTCCGCCCGCTTCAGCGCTAGAGCCTGCAGAGGTTTAGGGTCGTGTGTGCGCACCGGCCCACAACATACTACTAAGTGGCAATGGCCGGTTCCCAAACGCATCGAACGTCCTTCAAGTTCGGTTCTCTGCTCCCTGACACACTCAGCCATTAGTGCAGCGGGAATCACTGGGCTCCGATTAGCTCGCGGGACCGAGGCAGGCGGAATATTGTGAACCTCTGGCCCCCCCCCCCCCCCACCCCGCCACAAGGCCCCCATCTCCCCCAAGACCCGCTCGCTAATCAGTGCAAATGCCGTAGGAGGCCAGGCCCGCAACTGGCATTCCAGAGAGCGCGGACCACCAGCCGAGCTTTAAATAAATGCAGATGTGACAGACAGGGGAGACCCAGGGAGGGCCGCCTCTCCCACCCAGCACCTCCCTCCAGGCTCAGGCCGGTGCGCCGCGGGCAGCAGCCGTGCACACAAGGCGCCCGTGGGCCTTAATGTCGCCGGGGACTGGGGCGCATACCAAGTGACGGCAAAGGGAACAGAGGCCCGCGAGTTCGAGGGCAGCGCGGGAATGGTGTGAACCCTGTCACCCATACCTTCCGTGGCCCCACGGCTTCTTCCTGAAGAGGCTGGGGGATAGCCGCCCACCCTCGCCTCCACCGGTCCGACCGTCGGGAAATCCCGAACCCGGCCGGCTGGAAAGCCGCGAAGGCCTGGCTCTTCCGCCGCAAGGCCTAGCCCCACCGCCGACAGCCAGGAATCGCCCCCACCCCACACGGAAATGCACCTTTCCCGTTCCCAGCCCCGAGCTGGGCGCCGGGTGAGAAGCGAGGTTGTAGGCGTCCCTGCCTGCGGGCGGCGGTGTGCGGTCCTGGGCGTGCGGGCCGCGGCGCGGGCACAGCTCAACTCCAGGACAGCGCCACGCGACCGCCACCGCGGGGTGGGGGCTAACCCGGGGAGAGAGACCTCCCGCGGAACCGCGACCCTCAGCCTCCGCTCCAGCCCGACTGCTGGCTCCGCTTCCACAGGGCTGGTGGGAAAATGGAGAAAAGGAGGAAACGGGACCCTGGCGCGCCACAATGTTTCGTCTGCCCGGAGCCCGACTCCGACTGTCTTCACAACCACCACTCCCAACTCCCCTACCTCGGACGGCTCCATTCACCCCATCCCGGCGCGGGGCTCCCAGCCCGCGCGGCCATTCTCGCCTACGGTCTCACCCTCCAAACCCGTCTTGGCTTCGGGTCCGAGCAAATCCGCTTTCGCCCGTCCCCGCCCGTCTCCGCGGGTGCCATTCCGTTCGCCCGGAGGGTGCAGGGGTTCGAAGCTGCAGACCACTTGGCTACTGCCCGCCGCCCTCACCCCACCAGACCCCGTCTCCGCGTACCCCGGTTCCCCGGTCCGTGACACTTCCCTCCCTCCAGTCCGCGCGCCCGTCCGCCGCAGGAGCGGCTCCCCGCCTTAGCCCGCAAGCCGCGAGGTGCACGGCCCTCTCTACCGAGAAGCCTGGCCGCCCCGGGCCTCCCCGTCGGCCTCCAGCGCCGACACCCGTTTCGGCGCCCACTCTTCGTTCTGCGCCCCTAGACGCCCATCGGCTGCGAGAGAGGCTCCCGGGAAGCTCGGCGGGGCCCCGCGCAGAGCCCGCCCGCTGGAGCCGCAGTGCTGCGAGCGTTTCCCCGCGCCACCAGTCAGGCAGGTCGCGGCGCGAAGGGCTCTGGGCGGAAGCCGTCGACACCGGCGGGCGCTGCACCCTACACTCCCCGCCCGCAGTCCTCTGTGCGCAGCGCCCATAGCCACGTGCGCGGAGCGGAGCGCCACCCGGCCCTGGGCCGCCCAGCCCCCGGCGCCGGAAGGGGCCGCCGCGCCCGCCCCGCACCTGCACCCTCCTCTGGCACTTGCCTTTCCGTCTGCGCGCGGAAATGCCACGGGCTTAGAACAAACTTTTTTTTTTTCCAGCGACATTCACCAGAGAGACGAAGAGGACACGGTCATTCGAGTGCCAAGGCGCGGAAGAGCGAACTGCGAGGAACAACCTGGCTTGGCGCACAGACTCATTTACCAAGCCCGAGAGGCGGCAGCAACGCGTGTGCGGGAAGGCGAGCGGTTCTCAAAATACAAAGTGATTAAACAGCTTCCAGTTGTGTTGAAAAACGATGCAAACCCTCAATTCCTTTTTTTTTTTTTTTTTTTTTTTTTGATCTGGCCGGACCTGAAAGTGCCGGTTATAAACAAGAACAAAAACTTGAATTTATTGGTGGAAGTCCTATTAAAAGAGCCCAACACAGGCATACGAGACAAACTGCAAGGTGATCCGACGACCATGCTATATATTGAGGGGACAGTCAAATGAATTTTTCTATTATTTTGTAAAGTGCAAAATTTAGCTAAACAATTTTAGCTAGTGCAAAATTTGCTGTAGGTTTCCCTAGAGCAAACGATCTCAGATAATATGGTTACTTTCCTAATGTAAGAATTCTTGATGATGTATCACCTAAAACAGTACTCACAAGGCTTCTGATCGTGTAACATGAACAGCAGGACATAACCAAGCTAAAGACCTTAGTCTCCTTGTGTAAATACTTAATTCCATCATTCAAAAATAGTTGTTGGTTTGTATATAATTCACCGCAGGGCCAAACATAGCTGCCTTTTCATGAATAGTATCCCAACTTTCCTCCCACCCCAAAGAAGACAAACTTAGTGTCAGTATTTTGTTCTTTAGTGGGGAATGAATTGCCCTCTTCAGCCGCCTGAGGGGCTCCGGAATGAGATGTTCGAAGCGTTCCTGTAAGGATAGCCTGGGTGATGGTGCAGGTGTGGGCTGATTTAAATTACTTGCTTTTGTGTTTTTCCACGGGGTCAAATGTAGGCACTGGTTTTAGGGAAGGCAGAGAGAGTAAGACTTCCTGAGTTAAAATGCCCACGTGCCCAGCCTCAGGTAAAAAAGATAATACAAACGTGACAAGGCATTAGCTGATGCATCAAATGATGTGCCTATCAGCATGAATGTCATCAACTAAAAAAATTACTTAATATTTGCACTCAATTAGTCAAATGATTCCACCATTTTAAGAATTTTCACACATAAGAAATTAGTAAAATAATCAGTCAAATATTCTACACTCATTTAATGGTAAATTATCTAGCAGCAGTATACTTATTTAATTTGTTGGCATATTTAATAGGGAATTGGTGTGGTTAAAAATGGAGTGCAAGAATTTCAGTTAATTTTTCTAGACTAGTAGAAAATACTAACAAAATTACTCAAGAATTTTTTTAAAAAATCATTTAGGAACAAAAGACTAACTTCAGGAAACAATATCAGAACAGATTTAACATCTGAAGACATTAGGGAACTGAGTATATGGTTTCTTAAATGACAAAACCTCTTAGTGGCCTTTTAAAATCTCTGCTAAAACACATAAAATGGGCTTTAGGTTATTTTGTCTTAGGTAAGTAGAATTTCTTGTATACCATCATAAGAAACTACAAGCTTTGTTGGTTTTATTCCCTAAGTATCAGTCATTTAAATTCTCTGAATATAATTGACCTCATTATGTTGAATCATAGGACATAAAAGCTACCGGGGAATCTCTTTATATATAATTATGCAGATCAGTAGAAGTTTTTAAGTCACTAATAACTAGACATATAAATTTTCTGGGTTGAAGGAGTGACTGTAAATCTATCTTATATAATTTTCTAGCCATCTTTTAGTATGAGATAAATTATAGCATATAAACATCCTTGGGATCAGTTTTATTATAAGGAAATTATTTTCTTTGCTGTCAGGCATTCCCATGAGGGCAAATTTTTATTATATTTTTGAGAGCTGTTAAATTTGATGATTAAACAAATAACTCCAAACCAGTTCTCAGAAAAGTTCTCAGACTATTAATAATATTTTACTTTTGAGAAATGCATTTAAAAATATAAAATTAGTGGCATTAATATTGAATTTTCATAACCAAGAATCTGTGCATAGAACAGGAAATATGTGCAAATAAAAACCAAATATCAAGGTCCAGGTGGAGAAGGACATTAAAAATTATGCTTGGCAGAAAAATAATCTATTTTACCAACAGTTCTTAAGGTCTGCCCTTTACGATGATGAAACTTCCCAGGCACCCCCTCACCAGCCTCGAACAATTGCAGCTGTGTGTATGTGTTGTGTGTGGTGTTTTTGGTTTTTTTTCCCCCCATTTCAATCTCCACTTAGCCTCTGCAGAGTAAAGAAATAAATGAAGAATGAAAATCTTGAGCTAGCCTGATACCTATGAGGACTTATAGTTTATTAATTGGAGAATTTAGTTTAGCCCCCCTCTCTATTCATCTGAAATTAATTAAGTGTGTAGAATTACAAGGTGGGTGTATCCGAGACAGCAGGCCCTGCTCGGACTAATCAAAAGGGCACATGTTGAATGAGTACAATTTAGTTAAGGTTAATCCAGTGAAGATGATACCTCCCTGGTCTTAATTACTCTAGGTGATAGATTGTGGAATGGGAAAGTAGGAAGGAAAGGAAATTCAGTCCTCCTGAATACCAGGATTTTCTAATTTAATTTAGTTCTCTGTTTTCACAGAAGCAAATGGTCTCCATTGAGAGAGCAGGACCACACTCTCTGGGTTCTTGTTTAAGGTGGGTCAAAGAAAAAAATTATTTGCATGTATGTTTTTAAGAAAAAGACATGGGAACCAACTATGAAGGTTTCAAAGGTGTTGTGATAACGCACCTTTCATTACAGACGTGTCAGTTTGAGAATTTTGTCACAGCTCAGTGGATTCTTTGTGATTTCTGCTGGTGGTTGCTTACTTTGTTGAACTCTCTTCTGAGTGCTGAGACTGGTCAATATGCCGAAATAAATCGACATGCTTCTGTACCTACAAGACTGCATTAAAGAAATGAATATATCCATATTATTAAAAACAATACCATCTGAATATCAATAAATACAGAACTAACCACCGTGGATGAATCGCATATACATAATACGAAAAGAAGCCAGATGCAAGAATACGTACTTTATGCTTCCGTTTATATAAAGCTCAAAAACATGCACTAATCCCTAGTGTTATGCTAGCCCCACTATAGTGAGGGTAGTGGTTACCCTCAGAGGAGTAGTCACTGATAATATTCTGTTACATAGGTGTGTTCGCCTTATGAAAACCCATTGAGCTTACACATTTGTGAACTTAAGACATGCATTTTTTCTGTATATATGTTTTATTTCAGTAAAACACGTACTTTACAAAATGAGAATAAGGGAAAAAATACTAAGAAGTAAAGGCATGGAATTGTAAGCCAATATATTTTTAAAAGGCAGAGAGGTTGAAGCTGAGGGCTGAGGATATAATTCCCAAAGAGAAAAAAATGTATGAAAACATCTGGCAAAATATTATTAGCAAGGTTTGAATGTGTTCACTTTGCCATTTTAATATCTACCCACCCACAAACAGAATACTACTCAGTATTCATTCTTCACCAGATATAGGAATCTTTCTTGTTTCTTTTGCATGTGTTAAAGTCAAAGTCTGATTAAGGTGTTTAAGAATCTTATTCTTTGTCTCTAAGACGCGGCACTCCCTGATCCTAAAAAACAAAAACAAAAAAGCTTATTTTCTCCATGCACATGCATTAAAAAAATCATCAGATGATTTTCTCATTTTCAGTTTTGTGATATATTTTCTTCTCGAGAGGGGATATCTGTTTCTGATTTATTAGCATTTGATCCCCTAGTTTCCTGCCATTGATCAAGCCTAATACTTAGCTCAGCTGATGAGTTTTATATGAAATCTGATATTTTAGGAAGATGGAAGGTTGAACCCATTTTTAATATTTGTTTGCCCTTCATCTCTTTCAGCATTTGACGTGCACATGAGGCACCTAACAAAGCCTAAAACTAAATTTATTTTTCACTACATCTCTCTGGTATCAAACTTTTGGAAGTAAAACATGTATTTATCAATAAAACAGATGTTTGCCCAGCATCATCCACATCCTGTCTACTGTATGTATACATTTACACTCTCCCGCCAAAACATGCCTTCACCCCACTCTTGACCGGCTGTCCGCCATTCAATCTCCAGTGAAGCCTCGGTCAATAAGGTCAACTCCCTGGAAACATCTGCATTTGATCAGTTTGTACAAAACGGAGGCCTTCTTAATACTGGACTTCCTTAAAGTCAGCTACGACAATAGTTGATTCACCACTACTGCCCAGGCCTCCCTCAGGAAACCTTTTTTTTTTTTTTTTTAATCCCCCTCAGAGACTATACAATGCCGAGACTAACTCCTGCTCTAATGAGCGGAGGGGCATTTGCAGCTCTGTCTCCCAAGCTGGCTTCACACTGGGGGAAGAATTTCCCATTAACTGGAAAGATGTTCTGTCTGTTATTGCTAAAGCTAGGACAACTTGCTGTCCTTGATCCATTTCGGTACTGGGAAAGAGTAACAAATGGAATCTGATCAGAAAGTTGTCAACATGTTGTCAGCATTTCAACCCTTCCAGACCTGGTAGGGTCAGTTCTGTGCTCCCAGGTGCACATCAGGGAGGGATTAGCATTATCCTGTATGTGTGTTCTTTTCTCTCTCTCTCTCTTTTTTGATCATATTTGCAGCATTTTATGGTCAACATGTTATTCCAACAGAAATTCTAAAGGATAACTCTAGAACCTCTTTGTCTTTAAAGCAAAAAATAACTCTTAGGATAATCAGATAGCCCCAGGATTGTATTTTTATAGGCAGAATATAAATTTTTAAACACTTCAGTAGAATGACAAATACAAAACAGAAATTGACCAAAAGTCTAGTGTAACCTTTTAAATTAAACACCAACCCTATGACAGAATGAAAAGAGTTTCATTAAAATATAGGGCATCATTAAATTCATTCTACTGGTGGATCGTTTAGAAAATCACGTTATTTACAAAATTTGCTTGCCACATTTTTTAAATGTTTGGGGTTTTACCGTTCTTCATTTACAGAGAGGGTAGAACAAGAGACTGAAAAGATTAATCAGCTCCGTTTCCAATGAAGGGTTTTTGAGCTTAGTCATAGGTACTGAGCAGGAGGCAGGAGACCCACAGCACAGACCTGGTCTTCAGGAGCTGTTGGTCTAGTTGAGGGAACGAAACATGAATACCTGAAAACATACATATGGAAAAGCAAGAAGTCTCAGGTAGCCAATAAGTGGGTACAGCTACAAACATGCAGATTGTCCATCCTTCCCCATGTGAAACACATCAAAACTTGTTTTTGGTTTAAGCCAAGACTGGCTCTTGGTTTAAGCCATCTCTGTATGTGGTCCCCTCTCAGATCTCGGTGCTGCCTGTCACTGTTGCTTCCCCATCACCCCATCCTCAGCTGTGTATTGGGGTTCAGACCAACCTGCATTATACCCCCAGCAGTGCTGGGCTGTAGGGCAAGTTACTGCACCACTCTGTACCCTAGGTCCCTCACTCATGAGTAGTAGAACTATCTCACAAGACAGACTGTCAGGAGGATTAAGTGACACTGTGTATGCAGAGTGCTTAAAGCAATACCGAGTGTGTACATGGTGCTCGGTGCAGTCAGTGATCACCAGTGTTCATATTTCTGCTGTTGCCCATCCCTCCCACGTCAGCCAGTCCTGCTGTGGTCAATATCTACTGATTCTATTTGAATGAAAATGAATTTGTTCTGAAATACTTCCATAAGCTGTTTTTTGAATGTTCACGGCTTTCATGTCTATTAGCTCTCCTAAACACAACCTTCTTCCCCAGGGATGGAAGTCACAGGGTGATTCACATCACTGTGTCTTCCCCGAAGTGCAAAATAATAGACTGTACAAATAAAGGGACAACTTTTCCCACCACAACGGGATTAACTTTCAAAGGTCTTGCAATGGATGTAGAAACGCTTCTTGGCACCAAGGCTGACATTTGGTCCCAAATGTCACTATTCTGGAAAACTTGATTTCTTGCAGTTTTCACTGGCCTTTATTCACGCAACTCAAATGCTTTTTCTCACGTCAGATTTTCACCTCGATCTAGTCCCACAGTCTCTTGGTCATCCCTGCTTCTGAACTGCCTGATGGCCAAAGGACCCTGGTGACTTTTCTCCAGGATTCTCCCTTCTTACCCCTTGATGGGGCTCTTTTCTTCCCCACATCTTCTGGGGCTGCCTTTTGCTTTTCATGAGAATGTGCACCCCCTCCCCTGACTCAGCAGCTTTCTCCCTGTGGTCCAAGTTACTCCTCGTTCCTTCTCTCTTGGCAATATGCACTTTCCTGCATCACCAGCCTCTGTAACCAACTGGCTTCCAAATAAAATCCTAGTTGTCACCTTTAGGGTTGTAAGCTTTGGCCATCCTGGGAGCTCTTCTTTCTAAACCAGCCTTTCCCAAGTTTCTCCCTCAGGCTTTCTCCTCACACCAAGCTCACTGTACCCTTGGCCTTGCTCTGTCTTCCTTCTCAGGCTTTCTTCATACCTGAGGAAAGGTATACTTGTCTGGCCCTGAGTGAAGGTGTTGCGGGGGGGTTTCAGGGACTGAGGAAGGAGAGGCTGGAGCCATGACTCTTGGCCTCCCTTGGTTTGTTGTGTCTTCCTCCTTATAATGATCTATTAAAACAGTTCTGGAGCCTGTCGTAACCACCTCCTTCAGAATCTTTCCTGGGACACCTGCCTGCCAGCACCATCCAAAAGCACAGTACTTTCCAGGTGAGTGTGTTGAGACTCTCCCTTCTCTGGCAATGGAAACACTTTCCCTTTTGTGTCACGTCCTCAGGGATGTTTCTTGACAAGAGCTGCACCTAATTCAGTTCTTTGTAGAAGCTGGTCTCTTGCTGTCATTGGGTTAAAAGTCTCATTCAATTATGTTAAATGCAATTAATTTAAAATGTAAAGATAACTTGGGGTTATCCCTATCTTAGCAGTGAAGGATAAAAAAGAGAGGATACTGAATCTCTGCTCCCACAATGGAAATGAATGTGATCAAGGGAGGTGTTAGGGTGACCAGCCCTGGAGTGGGGAACTCCCCCGGGAGAATTCGAAGCTTGTTATGTCCCAGCAACTTTGGGAGATGGAAAGAAGTGTTCACAACAACTCCTACCTACTTTGATGAGCAATTTACTAATCTTTAAGCAATTAAGATTTTGAAAATATTCACACACTAATGAGTAATTCATTACTCAAAAACATCAACTTAACTAGATTCTCCCTAACAAGTAAACATTTCATGCACACATAAGCAATTAAAGTCTTCACAATTCTAATATATCAGATTCCCCTGATTGTTTTAAATGCCTCAACAAATAAATCGACAATAATTTGATGATTACAAAACTCATCAGTTTACTTACACAATCTGTTATAAAAGGGCTAACACCGCACACTTAAATGTGATTCTTCTTTTTCTTTGTTTTTATTCAGGTCTTCGTTTGTCGAGTTGGGTATGATTTCTACTCAACTATCCTAATGAGCCATAATTACCTTTTCAGCTGAGCTAATGTTGCAAATACAGGTGGATGGTCTTAATTCATGACAGGAGACAAGGGACTGGAGTATGCTTTCCAAAATGCTGTGGCTCAAGGGCAGGGTCACACAGGCTGGGCACTTTGTGACACAGAGACTTTGTTCATTACAGCAGAACTATTCAAACCATAGGCTCTGGCCAAACAGATTTATTTATTTATTTATTTGAGATGCAGTCTTGCTCTGTTGCTCAGGTTGGAGTTCAGTGATGCGATCTTGGCTCACTGCAACCTCCACCTCCCGAGTTCAAGCAATTTTCCTGCCTCAGCCTCCCAAGTAGCTGGGATTACAAGCATGCTCCACCATGCCTGGCTAATTTTTGTATTTTTAGTAGAGATGGGTTTTCACTGTGTTGGCCAAGCCAGTCTCGAATTCCTGTGATCCTCCCTCCTTGGCCTCCCAAAGTGAGCTATCGCACCTGGCCAACAGATATGTTTTTATGGTTTTGATCTTAATATTTCCCCCCAGATAATGCTTGTTCTGAATATCTTCCCTTGCCAAACATATAGTCTGATAGAAGTCAACTTTGTAACTGCCCCCTCTGAGTGTGTTCTTTTTGTTTTACAGCAGGTATAAGCCCATTTTGCAATTGCTGGTTCCCAATGTGCTCTGTCTTGATTCTATTTTTAATTCAGGTACTTGGTAAATTTGGATTACCAAAACTATAGAGTTGCAGTGTTGATGTTCTGTATTCCATTAACTAACTACAAGACAAGTAGTTGTCAAATAGTTAGTTAGTGATTTGCCTAGGCAAGTTACTTTCCCTGAGCTCCAGTTTCCTGTCTTAGACACCATCTCTGAAATCCAGTCACATCTAACTATCTGTGATGCTAATGCTTGAATTCTCAGTGGCAAAGTGTATGCCACATATCACATATGCTGAGGCCATGGACTTTCAGGGGAGGGTGTAACCAGTGCGAGCTGGAGTTAGAAAAGCCCTGTGATGGAGACCATGGGCCAAGCAGAATCTTGAAGAAGGGTAGAATTAGATTGAAAGAGAAAAAAGGAAAGGACAGTCTAAAGAAGGGGAGAAACATGAGCAAGCACTGGCAGCAGGAAATAGTTGGCCCCATGGAAGTGGCCTGCAAAGTAAAAATATTCAAGAGGAACCACAGTGGGTGCAATTACCACCAGGATGGATATGCTCATTTAGTGATGTTGAACTTGGACATGTCTCTCCTGGCAGCTCTGTTATCTGTTACCTAACATTCTTCCAACTTCACAATTGCTTGCAAGATTTTCTTTAAGGATATAATTTTAAATCCAGACATACATTCGTAAAAGGGTGTTGAGTCTATGTTCTCTGGGCCAGAGGTTGGAGGGGAAGGCTGCCATCTACCAGACCCTGAGGTTTATGAGTGCCACAGCTCTGCCACCTTTCCCTCTTTGTGCCCAGCCCCTGTCCTCCTGTTGCAGTTTTCTGTTGTGGCATAAGCAATGCCCCCCAACACACGAGGGCTTAAGACAACAATTCATTGTCTCTCATGATTCTGCAGTGTGTCATGGTTCAGTCAGGTGGTTCTGCTCCACTTAGTATTAAATGTAAGTGGGGTCACTCCTTGACTACAGTCAGCTGCTAGATGGGCTGAGCTGGAAGGTCAAGGCAGGCTTCTTGCAATGTCTGGTGCCTTGGTGCTTCTCCATATGGCCCTTCCTTCTGTTTGGCTTTCTTCCCACATGGTGGCTCTATTAGGGTGGTCAGACTTCTTACTCAGCTGCTGACTTCCAAGAGAAAAGAAGCAAAAGTTGTCTTAAGAAAGAACTGTGGCCGAGTGCAGCAACTCACGCTTGTAATCCCAGCACTTTGGGAGGCTGAAGCGGGTGGATCGCCTGAGGTCAGGAGTTCGAGACCAGCCTGGCCAACATGGTGAAACCTTTGTGTCTACTAAAAATACAAAAATTAGCTGGATATGGTGGTATGCACTTATAATCCCAGCTGCTCAGGAGGCTGAAGGGGGAGAATCTCTTGAACCCAGAAGGCAGAGGTTGCAGTGAGCCGAGATCATGCTATTGCACTCCAGCCTGGGCAATAGAAGAAGACTGTCAAAAAAAGAAAAAAAAAAAAAAAAAAAAAGAAAAGAATGGGAAAAAAAAAAAGAAAGAAACTGTATTTGGGAGTTTCAGAATGTCATTTCCACGGCATTCTATTGTTAAAGCAAGTCACGAGGCCAGCCCAGATCAAATAGAAGAATTGATGGTAACTCTCTCTCTCTCTCTCTCTCTCTCTCTCTCTCTCTCTCTCTCT
>NC_045448.1:45302816-45358526 GCF_002776525.5 Piliocolobus tephrosceles | reverse complement strand
CCGAACCAAGCCAGAAACAGGAGAAAGTGTGGCTTCTCAGGACTAGGAATACGTAGATTCCAGAGGTGGTGTGGGCATGGGGCACAATGTGACAGGTTAACAGCAAGATCTTCAGGGCTGCAGCTCACCTGTGCCGTGGTGGCCTCCCAGGACCCCCTTCCTGCTGTAGCCCTGCCCCTGAGAGGTTTCGCTTCCCATTGCCTCTTGGTAGCCATGGGCACTTTTGCTGCTCTGATGATGTAAGATGGAGATTGTCCTTGTCTCCATCTCTCTCTTTATTGGTGCAGGCCCATGAGGGATGTCAAAATCTGTATGTCTTTGTAATAATGCTGGATCATTTATTCACCTTCAGAGACAACTGGAGACAGTTTGAAGTGAAACCACACAGAGGGTGTATACAATTGGGACAAGAGCTCTGAAAGTCTGTTTTTGAAAAGGGAAGAGATCAATTAGTTAACAGCCAGTGGCTATGATAATAATGGCACCTAAACAAATCCTTCTTTTGTATTTTATTTATTTATTCATTTTTGGGATGAAGTCTTGCTCTGTCGCCCAGGCTGGAGTGCAATGGTGTAATCTCGGCTCACTGCAACTGCTTGAACCCTCCACCTCCTGGGTTCAAGCAATTCTTCTGCCTTAGCCTCCCAAGTAGCTGGGATTACAGGCAGGTGCCACCATGCCCAGCTAATTTTTGTATTTTTTGTAGAGACAGGGTTTTGCCATGTTGGCCAGACTGGTCTCAAACTCCTGGCCTCAAGTGATCCTGATGGTAATCATCTTTGAGGACTGTCTACTCCGTCTCCTCCGACTGCATGGTTGTTCATGCAAGTTGCTAGAATAATTCAAACAGCAGTGGGCAAACAGACCTCAAAACCAACACCAATCCCCATGCCAGGTGTTGGAATTTCCCATCTGTGACCAATGGCAATAAATGCTGGTGGTCCTGCTCATTTCAACTCTTCACCCTACACCTTTGTTACTACTCTATTTCTTAAGTATCAGTCTTTCCTCCCCATAATTAGGCCAAAAGCTCACAGGGGTAGGGGCCACCTGTTCTTCTCTCATATGACTAAATTTACCTCGAGTCAGGATGGTAGGTTCTGAAGGAAGTTGAATTTGTATAAAAGTCCATGCATTCATATTTCCTGAGCACTAACTACAGGTGTAGAGTTTAGTTATAGCAGTGAACAAACAAAACCCCCCACACTCATGTAGCTTACACTGTTATTGAGTAATAATAACAACAATGATGATAATCATATCTACTATGTATTAAGCACCTATTCTTTCTCTACCAGATATTATGCCTGTTGTTTGACATACATTGTGCTCTTGATCCTCCCGACAGCTCTGTTGTTGTCTCCATTTTACTGAATAAGATAATGAGGCTTTAAAGAGATTATGTAATTTTCCCCCAGGCCACAGAGTTTAGTAGTGACAGAGACAGGATCCAAATCCAGGATATGAGGCTCTAAAGTGAGGTCCATAACTTCTCTTCTGATCCTAGTTAGCAGAGCAGAATGCTGATTCTCAGTGCAGTTTTCAGTTATCCCAAGAACATAATGATACTGCCAAAATAAAAATAATAGGCAAGCACATGCAAGTGTGCACATGTGTGTGTGTTCGTGCACTTGGGTGAGGTGGTTGGTGTTGGGAAGCCTAACAACTGTAACACTGTAAAGCAGTGGTTCCCAAAGTGGTCCATGAGTCAAAACTATCTTCATGACAATGCTAAGACATGATTTGCCTTTTCATTCTCTCAAGAGTGTACACTGGCATTTTCCACAGCTCATATGATGCGTTATATCACAACACCCTGGATGCAGAAGCATACATGAGAATCAAGCTGACTTCTAATAAATCGGACTTTTAAAAGATTTTCAAAAATTGAAGTCTGTGCCAGGCTTCTCACTAGGTTTTGCTGCTATTTCCGAATATGTAGTTATTTTTCATAAAAGTGTTATTTGTGTTAATAAATAATGGGTTTATTATTATTTTTAATGAGGTCATAAATGTTCAATATTTCTCAATCTTGCTTGCTAATATGGAAATTATTGATAGATATAATTCATATAAGCAAAAGCTCATTGGAATCCTTGGTAATTATTAGAGCATGAAAAGGAGTCCTGAAACCAAAGAGTTTGAAAATGCTGGTGTAATGTGTTGCAACTGGGAGAGAAAAAAGGACGCTAAAGATGTAAGTCTTCTTCCTGAGTTTTGGGAAGCATTTTCAGAGATCTAAAGGAGGTGAAATGAGATTCTTCAGGGTTAAGAGGAGAGAGCTTCCTGGAACCATGAAGAACGCTCTGAAAGTTAGAGTCAAGCTGCATGTTCTGTCCTCTCCTACCCCTGCAGTCCAGAAGCCCTGGCAGAAGCTTAAAGGTGAGACATGCTGTGCCCATTGCAGATTATGGCAGTAGCTGTTTGCTAAACAGACTGAAGCTCTCTTTTGTGCTGGAGAGCCACTGCTTTAGAGAACACCACACTGGGGGAGAAGTGCATGGCCCTGACATCTGAGTGTGTTGGGTCAGGGCTGATCTTCATACACCCAATATCTACAAAGAGATTTGATTCAGAAAAGAACGCAGGCAAAGCAACATCTGCTTATCGTCCTGATTCTCCAGAGCAGTTAATCCTTGGCTCTGAATGAGAACTGGAAAAGCAGAGGCTTGGAAGCCAGATGATACAAATGAGGAAATGCATTGCTTTGTCATTGCTGAATGAACCCCCATCTTTAACTCCAGCTCCCTGCATTTGGGGTAAATAATCTCACTGAGCAACTTGATTAGGTCTAAGCCACACATTTAGTTTTTCCTAAACCTTCTTTGTCACAGCTGTGAAGATGTGAACAAAACATCTACACAAGTGACTAGGTGTACCCAGCCCAGCCTCACCTGATGTGACCTTCATCAGAGAAGCAGAAGATGCCTGCAGACTGGCAATTGCATGGAACCAGCCCCAGGCTAAACAGTGACTGTTTGCTAAAAAGGCTGTTAAGTCTGCAAAGGAGCTCATCCCTGAAGCTGGGATTCCAGGCCCTGAGACAAACTGGAATAAGGTGAGTCCAGGGAGAAAAGATTCATAGCTCATGAGGAACAAATCATTGCTTCCCTGTAGAAAATGGGCACCAGGCCGGGCGCGGTGGCTCAAGCCTGTAATCCCAGCACTTTGGGAGGCCGAGACGGGCGGATCACGAGGTCAGGAGATCGAGACCATCCTGGCTAACACAGTGAAACCCCGTCTCTACTAAAAAAAATACAAAAAACTAGCCGGGCAAGGTGGCGGGCGCCTGTAGTCCCAGCTACTCGGGAGGCTGAGGCAGGAGAATGGCGTAAGCCTGGGAGGCGGAGCTTATAGTGAGCTGAGATCTGGCCACTGCACTCCAGCCTGGGCGACAGAGCGAGACTCCGCCTCAAAAAAAAAAAAAAAAAAAAAAAAAAGAAAATGGGCACCATAGTTCTCTTTGCTGTCTCCACCACCAGCATCTCCTTTTCCGCTCTTCTTTCCTACTCCTTGCTTGTTTCTTGTTTCACACTCTAATTTCAAGGCCATTTTTAATTTCTTCACTCTTCCTTCCTTTTCTAGGCTTGGGGCCTGGAATTCATGACACTTCTGGAGATATGAAGTACCTTCAGTTTCAGAAAATAAAAAGCATGTGAATCTCATCTTGGATAGGTTTTCTTTAATTTGGTTAGGATACTGATACTATCTTTACACAACCCCAGTAATGGAGATGCATGTATCTGAATATTTAGTGTCATGCCAACCACATGTTGAATTGTTGACAACGCTTATCTCAAAGGCTCTTAAGATGACAAGGTAGTGCACCTCCAATGGCAGGATCCCAGGCAATGAGACAGAACAGTGTGAGTGACATTCAGGGTAGAGGAGATATTCCAGCCCTTCTCCAGTTACACCAAATGGCCAACCATCTAGTTCAATTATGTAAAAGGCAGCCTGCATCAATGTTCATCTGCATATGAGATTTGCTTGTAAACTATAATGACTTCTGATAAAATTGGCTTCTACAGCCAAGAGATATGGGGCCTTTAAGTTTCACAGTAGTAATCTTTTTTTTTTTAATTGAGCATTGCTCCAGCAGAAAGTGACCTCTTAAGCTCTTAAGGACCCATCTGTAAGAATGAGTTGACTGGGTGACTTAGCTCCATGAACAAAGAGGTAGAGCAGGATTCATTTATTTATGCAACAAATACTTAATAAGGGGTTGGGGGAACTTTCTGGTAGAATGTGGGGAGGGGGTGGATATTACTAGCTTTATTCACACTTCAGATTGAGCCTCCTGGGCAGCAGGACCTGCTTTGCAACCACAGCCAGAGTCTCTGAGAGAGGCCTCTCTGCCTCACAGTGAAGAATTAGCCTCCAGAAATCAAGAGAAGAGGAAGAGAAGAAGAGCCTACAGGCTCCATAATGTCAGCTTGCCACTCAGAATGGTACAGCAAGCAAGTCTTCCTTCCCTTGCTCTGCCTTCTAGAATTTGGCAGAAAAGAGCCCTCAGAAGCTCTGCATGAGCATGACTCACTTCTCTCTTGAGTAGGTCAAGCGGGAGCCCTCTGCTCTGAGGCTGCTTGGAAGGGAGTTGGAAAGGCCCTTCCAGGCTTGCCCCTCAGCCACTCTCTAATGCTGGCTTACTATCCTGGTCCAAGCACTGGATCAAACCCCACTGGGAAAAGAACCAGATTAAGTCCTGTGCAGGCATTAACCCTCAGTGGGGAAGTGGTGAGGAAGCAGCAGCTGGTAAAAAGTAAAAGAGAGAAGAAGGAAAGAAAGAGAAAGAAAACAAAGAAAAGAAAGAGAGAAAGAAAGAAAGAAAAAGAAAGAAAAGAGAGAGAGGGAGAGAGAAAGAAAGAGAGCGAGAGAAAGAAAAAGAAGAAAGAAAGAGAGAAAGGAAGGGAGAAAGTAAAAGAGAGCAAGAGAAAGAAAAGAAAAAGAAAGAAAAGAGAGAGAGGGAGAGAGAAAGAGAGAGAGGAGGAGGAGGAGAAGAAGAAGAAGAAGAAGAAGAAGAAGAAGAAGAAGAAGAAGAAGAAGAAGAAGAAGAAGAAGAAGAAGAAGAAGAAGAAGAAGAGGAAGAAGAAGAAAAAGGAAGGAAGGAAGGAAGGAAGAAAGAAAGAAAGAAGAAGAAAAGGAAGGAAGGAAAGAAGGAAGGAAGGGCAAGTCAGGTATTTAGAATGAGAAGACTTGGATTCGAATCTTAACACTTAGTTGCATGATCTGGGACAGGTCACTTAACGTCTTGGAGAGATGGATATTTATTTCCTTCATTACTGGTGAAACAAGGAGAATAATATCACAGGCTGATGTGAGAATTCAGAGAGAATGTTTGTTAAATACATTTTTCTGTTATAGAAAGTTTGGTTATAGTGGCGGTCATTATTAATTGATTTTATCAGATCTTTCTTTGAGTGACAGCTGGCTGGGAGGAAGTCTGGCAGGAGGCCTGGAGAGGAGGGATGGAGGAGGGGAAGGTGAGGCCTCCCCCATGAGAGTGTGGTCCAAGGCAGGCTGGCCTGCAAGGGCTGCTGGGATCTAGAAGGCACAGGAAGCCACAGGGAAACAGAAGAGGAATAGAGGGGAAAAAGGAGATGTAGAAAAGAAGTGAGAAAGATCCCCAAATCAAAGTAATGATCTGGGGACTCACATGAGACCCTTGGGCTTGGCTTCTGTTGGTGAAACACAGACCATTGAAGATCCAGAAGTGATAAGTAGAGGACTGGGGCCTGCCCTGTGAAACAGCTCA
This sequence comes from Piliocolobus tephrosceles, assembly GCF_002776525.5. Classification (NCBI taxonomy): domain Eukaryota; kingdom Metazoa; phylum Chordata; class Mammalia; order Primates; family Cercopithecidae; genus Piliocolobus; species Piliocolobus tephrosceles. The sequence goes on along the minus strand of NC_045448.1, from coordinate 45,352,771 downwards.
GGGAGGGGGGAAAGGAAGTCATGGGAACCTCAGGCTTCCATTCTAGGGTGACTTGTAGAGAAACTCTTGGGGTTCTCCATCCTCCGGATGAGGGTCTGTCTTGCGCCTTGCAATGGGTTGAAGAACTCCCTAGGCATTGCTTTGGTGGGAGAGGAGCAGTGGGCAGGCGGTTGGTAGTCAGCCTTAGACATTGGGAACTGGCACTTTGCCCACTCACTGGGAACCTAAAGACCAGGATGAGGTGAGCCATAGGACCCCCAGATTTAGCTCACAGCTGATTAAGAAACCACTTCTAATAAAGACCACTCATTTTCTTCTTCTGTAAAAAGGAGACAACAACAGAACTGTTGGGAGGATCAAGAGCACAATGTATGTCAAACAACAGGCATAAAACAGTCTTATTAAAGTCTTGGGCATCCCAGGTTATCTAGACTTCTGAGGCATTCACAGTTTTACCCAGGGAAGCATAGCCAGTTCCTTGGGGAGGAGGGAGAACTCCTGAAACTCACTGTAAATTAACTTTAGACTGATTCGTATAGGCCCCAACTATGCTAATGCAGCCTCAAGGGTTGAACAGGTCTCCCCAAATATGAACAACCACAGTAAACGCTCTCAGAGTTCACTCACGCTCCCTGGCCGCCAGGTTCTTACCACATTGTAAACTATACATTTGCAAATCTCACAGCTAATCCACGGTACAGCCTGTGTGCAATCTAATATGGGTCTGAGAGCCCGGAGGCACCCATGTGGCACAAGCAGACCCTGTCTTAAGCCTCACACTGAAAAGTACAACCCGTTAGCCAGACTGCAAAGTATGTAACTTGAAGTCCCCTTGCCATGAGAACCACGTCTCTGGAATTTCCTGGCTTCGGGAGGGGTGGCGTTCAATTTCTAACCTTTGCTTTATGTTGGTGGAGCCCTTGCATTTTATTCCTGGGGTCGTTTCTGTATTCAGTAGGGAGGTGAGGGGGCAGGGAGAAAGGAATGAAAGAATCTGCCTAGAAAAACGAGGAGCCGGAGGCTGCCGAGAGTGCACCATGGAGCCCCATCCGGGCCTCGTACAGTGAGCTAGTGGACCAAGCAATGCAGACACAAGCCGTTGATGTGCTCCTTCTGCCCCCTCCCCACAATGCCAGGGTCTTCCCACAGCCCGGTAATTGTGGCAGAGAGTGAACAGCTGTCATACCAGGACAAGAAGGCCAGTCTTGGGGTCAGAAAACCTTGCTGCCAGCCCTGGTTTTGCCATTTGGTCTCTGAGGGACCTTGGGCAAATCACTTTATCTGAGTTGCAGCTTCCTCCTTGGTAAAGCGGCTAATGGACCCTCACAGTGAATTGTGAGGATTCAATGAATTAAATGAGGGAATAGAGGGCACCCAGAAGTCAGTCTAGAGAGTTCTTTGCAATATCTAGATGCAGGAATTCTTCCTCTACAATTGCGTACAGAAATGAATGAAATAATCTCTTGAGCAGCCCCTGTGCTTGGAATACTTTGCTTGGTTATGAGGGTGATACTGAGGAGAATAAGCAAGGCCACCATGAATGCACCACTGAGTGCTGAGGACAGGCCACCAATGCGCTCAGATGACTGACACAAGAAGGCATCTTTTGCTAACAGTCAATAAATGTTAAAAAGAGCTCAGAGAGAAGAATGAGCACTAAATAATGCATGATAGATTTTTTCACAGAGAAAAGAGACTTTGAAAATGCTTCATCTTGTTCTCTTTGGCCCCCTGGGAATATTTTTCGTGCCCCAGAAGTCTAGCAAAATGTACCCAAATTGGAACAGTCACAAAATGTCCCCAAATTGGAACACAGTGGCAGCAATATGTTTACAGTGGCCAGCTTTGGGAAAATGATAGGGTGGGTGATTTTTTTTTTTCATACTTTTTTATGGAGTGAAAATTGGTCATTAGAAAAATTCCCAGTAACTATTCATTTAAAAATAAAGCAAAATACAAATTTTTAAAAAATCTTAGCCAGGGAGTTTAGTTCTGTATGGTCTTACGCAGGTTATTTAACCCTTTTTAACTTTTGTTCGTTTTCGTAAGTGGAAAAACAACAGTAATCCCGCTAACGTCAAAGGGTTCTTGTAAGGATCAAATAAAGTAAAGCAGGTAAAGCACTGAAAAGAGCACCTGGTGCTTGGTAAATTTCAATCAAGTTTAGTTATTATTATCGTTGTATATTATCATGATGATCAGCTAGTTCTTGAAATTAAAAAATAATGGAATGAGGTTGTATTCGTTGTTCTTGCACTGCTATAAAGAAATACCTGAGACTGGGTTAATTTATAAAGAAAAGAGTTTTAATTGGTTTATGGTTCTGCAGGCTGTATAGGCAGTATAGTGGCTTCTACCTCTGGGGAGGCCTCAGGAAGCTTCTAATCATGGCAAAAGATGAAGGGAGAGTGAAGCTTCCACATGGTGGGAGCAGGAGCAAAAGAGAGTGAGCGGGGAGGTGCTGCACACTTTCAAATAACCAGATCTCATGAGAACTCACTCACTATCATGAGAACAGCACCAAGAGGAGGGTGCTAAACCATCGTGAGGAAGCCGCCCCCGTGATCCACTTACCTCCTGCCAGGCCTCAGCTCCAACACTGGGGATTATAACCGAGCATGAGATTTGGGTGCGGACACAGATCCAAACCATTTCATAGGAGTTGGTGTCCTCCTTCCTGGATGGCAAAAGAAGAGGAATATGAGCAGGCTCAGGCAGAACAAGGAAGAATCCAGTTCTCCTTAACAGGAATAACAAGGTCTATTGTTTCCGAACAGGCAGAGCCAAAGTTTGCTAGGTGAGAAATAGTCCTCCCACCACGTGAGAGTAAGCTGGGCTGCCTTTCCATTTTAAAGACTTGCCTTGGCTAGATGTCTTCAGTTCTTCTGGTAAGTAAAATAGCCAGTCTTTCTTTTTAGGAAGGAAATTGAACTGGAATTGGAGACTCTGCATTCACCCTGATAAGAGCAGAGCACAATCCACCCCTTTGGAGTGTGTGTGACAAGCAAAAGAAAGCCTCATGAGCATCTGACCCAAGTTCTGCAAGGAACAAGGTGCTAAGGGGCAGTATCTCCTCTTTGTTGGGACGGGATGCTACTGAAGGGAGAACAGAAGTACCTGACTCTGGAACTTTAAGAAGATGGTGGCTGAGATCACTAGTTGCCTCCCAATATCCATCTCTTTTTTTGCTTTAGTAACAGATCCTGGAGTTTTAGCTGGGCACGTGGGTGCTCGGATTAAAGGCGACATTTCCCAACTCCCTTGCCTGTCAGTGTTGCCATGTGACTAGGCTTTGGTCACTTGGATGTAAGCAGAAGTAATATGTGCAACTTCTGGGTCATGTCTCTAGAAGGAGGAGCATGGTCTCCTCTTCTCCCTTCATCCTCCTTCCCTCTGCTAGACTGTAGACATGATGACAGGGAAGCTGGAATGGCTCCTAGATCACAAAAAGGGAGCTGTGTGCTGAGGACTGCAGAGCTGCAAGACAGGAGTCAGGGTTCACACACTGCCAAGATGTCTGATAGCCACAAACTGTTCATGCTCAGACTGTTAAAGAGAGAAACACTCCTACCTTATTTAAGCCATTCTTATTTTGGTCTTTATTACTGGAGCTAGACCTATTTTCTACTTAATATGGAGAATAAGATGAATAAAAGACAAGAAACTAGATTTGGAGGAGAAAAGTTGAAAGAGTTAGAATGTTCATGGGGGACCCTCCTTGCAAAAGTCTAAGCCTGGAAGGGCCATTGGTTCAGAACAAGGAAGAGACTGAGACATTTGGAGATTCAGCCCTTGCCCCTCCCATACTCTGACCTACTTAATGAAAGCTGCACAACCTCAGGAAAGAACCGTGTAGACCTGGGCCTTTTTGGTCTGGTGGGATTTTATAGGACAAGTTGGCCCAGGGAATTTAAGTCTTTTCTGCACTTTTAATAAAGCAGTACTTCTCAAAATGTGAACTGCAGACTGGTGTCAGCCCTAAAACTGTCTGTAACCATGAGATAAGTATACAAATTCAGAGTTAGCATTTAACAGCTTCTATAACAATTTGACATTGTTGTGAAATCTGAGCATATGATTATTTTTCTAGTAATTCACTTTTATTGTATTTGACAGAAATGTTATTCTGCAGTGGACTGGAGATAAAAAATACTGGTTCTTTATCACAGATAGTTTGAGAGGGAGAAAAGAGTTAAAAATGCATTGGGAAGGTACTCCAAGTATAAAGATTTCTTGATTATTCCCATAGATATTGAGGTATGACAGCTGAAAGAGAAAAATAAGAGGCCCTGCATCCACTGCCATTTGTGAGCTCAGGATTATGCCATCACCAGTGGGCAGAAAGTGAAGCAGAAGTCATCACTCTCAGCTAGCCAAACACACTGACCCTTATACAGAAACAAAATCAGCATGTGTTAAATATTTTGTTTAACACATTAAATTAAAGAGCTAGTAAGATGTGAAAACTGATTCAAAGCAGGATGTGAAGAACTGGTGTGTGTGTATATTTTTAAAAATATTTTTTATTTTCCCATAGGTTATTTGGGTACAGGTGATGTTCAGTTACATGAGTAAGTTCTTTAGTGGTGATTTGTGAGATTTTGGTGCACCCATCACCCAAGCAGTACACACTGAACCCTACTGGTAGTCTTTTGTCTGTCACCCCCTCCCACAATTCCCCCCAAGTCCCCAAAGTCCATCGTATCATTCTAATGTCTTTGTGTCGTCATAGCTTAGCTCCCACATATCGGTGAGAATATACAATGTTTGGTTTTGCATTCCTGAGTTACTTCACTTAGAATAATAGTCTCCAATCTCATCCAGGTCACTGCAAATGCCAGCAATGCATTCCTTTTAATGGCTGAGTACTAGTCCATTATATGTATATACCACAGTTTCTTTATCCATTCATTGATTGATGGACATTTGGATTGGTTCCATGGTTTTGCAATTGTGAATTGTGCTGCTATAAATATGCATGTGCAAGAATCTTTTTTGTATAATGACTTCTTTTCCTCTGGGTAGATACCCAGTAGTGGGATTGCTGGATGAAATGATAGTTCTACTTTTAGTTCTTTAAGGAATCTCCACACTGTTTTCCACCATGGCTGTAGTAGTTTACATTCCCACCGGCAGTGTAGAAGTATTACCTCATCACCACATTCATGCCAACATCTACTGTTTTTTGATTTTTTGATTATGGCCATTCTTGCAGGAGTAAGGTGGTATTGCATTGTGGTTTTGATTTCCATTTCCCTTTCCCTGATCATTAGTGATGTCGAGCATTTTTTCACATGTCTGTTGACCATCTGTATATCTTCTTTTGAGAATTGTCTATTCATGTCCTTAGCCCACTTTTTGATGGAATTGTTTGTTTATTTCTTGCTGATTTGTTTGAGTTTGTTGCAGCTTCTGAATATTAGTCCTTTGTCAGATGTATAGATTGTGAAGATTTTTCTCTCACTCTGTGGGTTGTGTGTTTACTCTGGTGACTGTTCCTTTTGCCATGCAAAAGCTCTTTAGTTTAATTAAGTCCCAGCTATTTATCTTTGTTTTTGTTGCATTTGCTTTTGAGTTATTGGTCATAAAATATTTGCCTAAGCCAATGCCTAGAAGGGTTTTTCCAATGTTATTTTCTAGAATTTTTATAGTTTCTAGTCTTAGATTTAAGTTCTCAATCCATCTTGAGTTGATTTTTGTATAAGGTGAGAGATGAGGATCCAGTTTCATTCTTCCACATGTGGCTAGCCAATTATCCCAGCACCATTTGTTGAAAAGGGTGTCCTTCCCCCACTTTATGTTTTTGTTTGCTGTGTCAAAGATCTGGCTGTAAGTATTTGGGATTATTTCTGGGTTCTCTATTCTGTTCCATTGGTCTATGTGCCTATTTTTATAGCAGTACCATGCTGTTTTGTTGACTGTAGCCTTATAGTATAGTTTGAAATCAGGTAGTGTGATGCCTCCAGACTTGTTCTTTTTGCTTAGTCTCGCTTTGGCTACGTGGGCTCTTTTTTTGTTCCACATGAATTTTAGAATTGCTTTTTCTAATTATGTCAAGAATGATGGTGGTATTTTGATGGGAACTGGATTGAATTTGTAAATTGCTTTTGGCAGTATGGTCATTTACACAATATTGATTCTATCCATCTATGAACATGGGATGTGTTCCATTTGTTTATGTCATCTATGATTTCTTTCAGCAGGGTTTTCCTTGTAGAGGTCTTTTTAATCCTTCATTAGGTATATTCCTAAGTATTTTATTTTATTTTATTTTATTTTTGGCAGCTGTTTTAAAAGGGGTTGGGAAGATGGTAAGGTCAAACGAGGCTTGTTTCACCAAACTTTGACAGCTTGAGCCGAAGCTGTCACCATAATTGCTTCTGTGTGACACAAACCTGCAACTATACTCTGTTACCATTTCCACAGCACACCTAATAGAGGTGGCCTCCAGGAAAATGGAAATCTATGAAATTATTAGTTTTGACCATCAAACTTGCATTTGTGCTAACATTGACTAACCACTCAGCCACAGATCAAGTTTGAAAAACCATGAAGGGGCTGGGTGCGGTGGCTCACACCTGTAATCCCAACACTTTGGGAGGCAGAGGCGGGTGGATCACGAGGTCAAGAGATAGAGACCATCCTGGCTAACACGGTGAAACTCACCTCTACTAAAGATACAAAAAATTAGCCAGGTGTGGTGGCATGCGCCTGTAATCCCAGCTACTCAGGAGGCTGAGGCAGGAGAATTGCTTGAACCCGAGAGGTGGAGGCTGCAGCGAGCCAAGTGTGCGCCACTGCACTTGGCGCAGCCTGGGTGACAGAGCGAGATTCCATCTCAAAAAAACAAACAAACAAACAAACAAAAAAAAAACCATGAAGGTACCTATGATGTACTCCCTACATGTCAGGTGGAGATCATGAATCTGATGGCAATAAATTCTTAAATAGAGAACGTGCTTGCAAATCTGACATCAGCAACAGTGTATGTGTTCAGTAGGCTTTATGGGTGAATTTCTATTTCTGAGAACTATTTTATGTCCCAGCACTTCCTGAAACAGTATCAGAGTAGGTGATTTCAAAGATAGCAATGCCAACTTTCAAGCAGATTCATGCAAGATCCGGGAGTTGCATTTTATATTTAATTTTTCTTTGGTGCTGTCTTAATAGTGTTGATAGTGTGAAAACATTCTGATGAAAATGGATAACCTAAGTCAGTACTGCAGATATTTTTGCCATTGCTATTTAGCCTATACTATGTGGCACTTTGCACATGAACATGTGACACTGGGCAGTCATTCTCATGTTGCACTTGCAGGTATATTTTATTTATCTCAATAGATTATGATCTCATTGAAAGAAATAAATGTTTTCTGTTTCCTTTAAATCCCCCTGTTAGTACCCAATACAAGGTCCTTCTTCTACTCTTTATGTTGTTAATTAGTGAATGCTCTTCGTTGGGAGGGATGCTCTTAAAATAAAATGCAAGGCCAGGTGTGGTGGTTATGCCTGTAATCCCAGCACTTTGTGAGGCTGAGGCGGGTGGATCACCTGAGGTCAGGAGTTTGAGACCAGCTTGGGCAACATGGCGAAACCCATCTCTACTAAAAATACAAAACATTAGCCAGGCACACGCCTGTAGTCCCAGCTACTCAGGAGGCTGAGGCATGAGAATCACTTGAACCTGGGAGGTGGAGGTTGCAGTGAGCCAAGATTACACCACTGAACTACAGCCTGGGCGACAGAGTGAAACGCCATCTCAAACAAAGCCAAACAAACAAAAAAACAAAATGCAAAGCCGAAAGCATCTTGAACAACATGGGCATTTAGGAGTTCACGCAGCAAGAAGTGGAGAGGCAGGGCAGGAGCAGGAGTGGGGACTGCAGAGACTTGGTACAACATTAAAGACCCAGGCTCTTGCCATTTCCCTGCTCCATCATCCTCAGTCTGTGCATTTTCTTAGTCACCATGCTCCACATCCAAGTGTGGGAATTGTTGTTTCCCCTTGCTATTTCTTTTGAAGAGGGAAATCTTTCCCAGAAGCCCCAAGCCTACTTCCTCTCAGGTCCCACTGACCAGGACTGGGTCACATGTCCAGGCCCAGACTGCTGCATGGAACCTTCATGATGGGAGGTAGGCACTATTCACCAGGAAGCAATGGAGGGGGTGATACTGGAGAGGCCACCAAGAGTCTGCTTCTCTTTCTGTATGTGGAGGATATCTCTAATTTGAGATGAGTGGTAACAGTGGAGAAAACAAATTTCAGAAGTAGTGGGGTGGGTGGAGGTGCGGGATAGGTTGGGAATTATGGATACTAAGTGCCTTGTTTGAAGAAAATCCCCCAACCCCTCCAAACGTGAAAACTTGTAAGTAAAGTCATGACAGAAAGTAGTAGAGTATCTGCCGGGTGTGGTGCGCGATGGCTCACGCCTGTAATCCCAGCACTTTGGGAGGCCAAGGTGGGAGGATCACTTGAGGTCAGGAGTTTGAGAATAGTCTGGCCAACATGGCAAAACCCCATCTCTACTAAATACAAAAATTAGCCGGGCATGGTGGTGCGGGCCTGTAGTCCCAGCTACTCAGGAGGCTAAGGTGGGAGGATTACTTGAGCCTGGGAGGCAGAGGTTGCAGTGAACTGAAATTGTGCCACTGCATCCAGCCTGGGTGATACGGTGAGACCCTGTCAAAAAAAAAAAAAAAAAAAGAAAGAGAAAAAGAAAGAAAGAAAGGAAAGAGTATCAAGTTGGTCCTGTAGCAAGTTCTGTCTACTACTCAGTTCTGTAAATTGGCTAAAACCATGGAGACGGCTGCGATTGTTGTGGTCACCCCCAAGACACTGGCTGCTGTGCATATGTGTTCCATTACCTGCCCCATCTGTAAAGACATGAAGTACTTTGCAGCTAATCTTCCTTACAGATGAAATGAGTACTGGTAAGCTATTTGCAAAGATAAAGAGCAAATGATAATTTGTTGACATATGCTGTTATGTAATTGTGTCACCTTAAAAGGGGATAGAATGGCTAGTGATCTGATAAAGCCACCAGCTGAAAAATTAAACCTCTCTTCTTCATTGGGTGCCTGTGACATCAAGGCACTGATCAGGACAGAAGGTATTTGAAACTCTGGAAAAAGGAAATCCAAGTTATCTCTAAGTAACTTAAATCAATGAACTACTATCATATCTATTAATATATTTCACATATATGGTATACATGTGAAATATATTATTAATATATAAGATATACACCATTGACATTTAACACATGACATATATGACAATATATAACATATGTATTACATAGAATAAAATAGTATTTCAATTTATAACAAAATTTATACTTTCTTTGTTATGCCTCCTTTATGTAAGTTAGATATATCAGTTTATGTTATCAAAGTAAAACCTGTACAATAATTCCAATACTGTATGTTGATGGGTTTGACATACAGAAATCACATCAGAGGAAATGTATTGCCACAAAGGGAATAGAAGGGAATAGAATGTGAAGGGAATAGAAGTATCTACATGCAGCAAAAGGACATTATGTTTTCTAGGCTCCTGCGAACAGGAGGCTCATCTCCCTGTCTTATCTGGCTTTTTTGGGACATCACCCTCAAAAGCAGAGTTTTCTTAGGTGTTATGTACTCACGACAGACTGAATCCTTAGGAAAACCTTGGTGCCTCTGTGGGAACTTCACAAAGCTGTTAAGTGCTTATTCCTCTTAAAGTATTTGGCAAAAGTCAACACCTGAATTCCGGGCCAGCGGGGTCTGCCTTGAGGAGCTAAGGATGAATGGGTCTCAGGAAGAGCAGATTCTCCCGGGCCCTGGTCACTCACCACCCTCTAGCCCAACTCCTAAGGCCCAAAGTACTTAGCATAAGAGGGTGACCTCCTGGCCTCCCTTCCTCCCCTCCTCTTCTGTTCTGTAGACTGAGCACCTTCATATGGCCCAGAGGCTGAGGGGCAGAGATGAAAGACTAGGTGTGGACCCTGCTGTCCTCTCAAAGAGCTTGGAGGAGACACAAAACACTCACAAGCTCAATGCTCTTTGGCAAATGGAACGAGCATAAGTATCCTCTTCCCCTTGCCGTTCTTAGACACAGTAAAAGTTTGAAGGTATTGGGTCTCCCTGGGTGTTCTCCCATTGGGGTGCATCCCATTCTTGTTTCAAACCAGAACACTCTCAGTGGGACAAAAGAAGCTGCTCCTGAGGGTAAAGATCAAGAAAAATAAAGCCCTGCCACTCTCAGAATGTAGAGCTCCCCAGGGCAACAGTGAAATAAATATTGTCATGGCGAGGCTGATTCCTCCTGCGCACACCGAGTGTAGAGTTGCAGGCAAGTCTTAGTCACGCTCCATGACGATGGGGTGGGATAAACACAGACTGTGTTGAACATTTCCATCCGGGGGTGGTGGGCTTCCCCTGAGGGCACACACGCAGGTCCTGCCAGCAAGCCTTCTTCCCACGCTGCTGTTAGCCTGATGCCTCCCTTCCTCCCCTGTCCCTGAGTCCCAGGTGCACTGAGGAGTTCAGATGCATGAGTGGTGAGTTGATGTGCCATGCCCAAGCTAGGAGGAGATCCTGGATTTGTTGCAGGGCCAGCTTCAAGGACATGAAGCCCAGGCAGTACAGGGCCCCACCCTCAGATGGGCCCACACTTGGCTTAATGCTCTACAGTCACCGTCTTAGAATTCTGAACAATTTTTGGTCAAGGAGCCTCACAATTTCATTTTGCACCAGGTCCCACAGATTATGCGGCTGGCCCAATCTGCTGTGTGGTTGGTCCTTAAAGAGGTTGGGCTCATATTATTACAAATAATTAACTCCTTGGTGTCTCATTAAGATGAGAACAATTAATTCTGGTGAGGAGGAAGTGGGAGCCCACAGATAGGTGGTCCTCTAAAGCATCCGCTGGGCATAGAGGTCTGCTGACCAATAATGGCTTTGATGTTCAATTCTTTATACCAGCAGCCAACACAAATTCTCTGTACTGCACAATTTAGGATTGAATTCATTTATTTAGATAGTGGTGAAAATCTGATTCTCTGGAACTTTCTGCATGAATGTGAATACTTCCCCTCCCCCCACCCACTAATTGTTTTCTAATAACAAACATTTATAGAGCAGTCAGTATATGCCATCACAACCACTCTCATTTATGTCACTAAATTCAGCTTCGCTGAGTTTCTTCAGCTGCATACAGAGTCTTTCAAATAATGGCAAAGTCAATATTCCCATGGTCATTTATTCTATGAACTCCTTCAATGTTGGATTAAAATTTTACTTTCATTATTATAACCTTTTTTTTTTTTTCTTTGCTGCACTTTCATCTTTCTTGTCCAGTTCTCTCTTTGGAGTATCCTTTTCTGTAACATATCATGTGAGTTCATTATTGGGACACAAGAGGCAACACAGCTACATGCTTTGCTGTCTGTGCATTAACTGAATAGCAGTTGCACAGTAAGTGATATAATTGGTCACTGATCATGATGTGCCTGTGTCATCTACACAGAGATTTGTGGACTGGAGAGCTAGCAGAGAAGTTTGTACTCTTATGTGTTTACTCACAGGTAATGCACATGGTTACTGAAATTTGAAGAATGTTGTTGAGGACCAGGGTTATTGAACTAAACCATGATAACTGAAATGCATGCTTACTTGAACTATGCCAAGGGGGACTGCCTGCTTTTTATCTCATTTAATTGTCTTGGTAACTTTACAAAGAATGAAGGTATTGCTATTATTGTACCCATTTATAGATCAAGAGCCTCAGGGAGGCCAACTAACTGGCACCCAGGGGCACACAGCCAGGCAGTGATGGAGCAAAACTTCAAACTCCATTTACCCAACCTAGGAGCCTGCACTTCCGACTGTCACTCCACTGGGTCTGGATTTGGAAGGAGAAAGGTACTTGTATCTTTCCCTGGAAAGCACACTGCATCATGAAAAGGGGCTTTTACAGCTCCTTGCATTTCTTGTCCTTAGGTTACATGGAATCTTCAAATTAGGTCTAATTTTAACTTCCTTCCCTTTCTCCAATGATTTAGGAATCCCTTGTATACTGCTGATGAATGGGTTGGCTCATCAGTCATGAAGGCAGGTAAGATAAGGACTGCCATGACCATTTGAAATAGGAAGAAATTGAGTGTCAGGGAAAGGAAGAGCCTAGTCCAAGGCAACTCAGGAAATTGGTGTCTGCATGCAGCACCTGAAGCACCTTTTGCAGCACCACACTGCCTGGTAGAGCTACAGCTGGAAACCTGCATGGCACTGGTGTGATGGGGCTAAGGACACGGCTGCTGCTTTCCTGTGCTCAGCTCCCACCTCCCCACCCCTCACTGGCTCAGCTGCTGGGGATCCTTCACCCCCTCCCAACTGCGGGAAAGCCTCTTCTTACTCACTTGGCCAAGCACAGACAGGAAGGGTGTTTCTCATTAATAGGATCAGAAAAGGCATCCCTCTAAGAACGAAAGAATATGTGGCTTTGTCTGCCAAGGTTGCTTCTCTCGAAAGCCCTCCAAAAAGCATACAAAATTGTTAAATTATCAAAACATTAATCAGATTGTTAAATAAGACCAATGCTAATCCTCAAAGCATGTGGGGCAGGCCTTCTGGTGGATCTGGCCTAATGGCTTTAGGGCCCAGCTGAGACTTCCTTTCTAGAAACTTGCAGTCTTGGAATGAACAGCTGAGAAAAAATGTAGGTGATTGTATGGAGGCACCATCTGCCCTGGCAGTGCCAGACTTGGTAAAACAGGCTAGGGGCTCCTCTGCCACTGCAGCGGAGATAGGGGTCTCCCACCTTTACCCTGCCTCTGTGTCTCTATCTTCCATTCTGCCATTTGAAGCACTTGATTATATCCTATGATTCTAACTCAGATTGAGAAGTGAAGCCAGCTGGACTTCCTGGGTCCAGTGGGGACTTGGAGAACTTTTCTGTTTTACAAAGGGGTTGTAAAACACACCAATCAGCACTCTGTAGAAACACACCAATCAGCACTCTGTAGCTAGCTAGAGGTTTGTAAAATGCACCAATCAGGGCTCTGTAAAAATCCATCAAATAGCACTCTATAGCTAGCTAGAGGATTATAAAATGGACCAATCAGCACTCTGTGAAATGGACCAATCAGCACTCTGTAAAATGGACCAATCAGCAGGACATGGGTAAGGGCAAATAAAGGAATAAAAGCTGGGCCACCCCAGCCAGCGGGGGTAACCTGCTTGGGTCCCCTCCCACTTTGTGGAAGCTGTGTTCTTTCATTCTTCACAATAAATCTTGCTGCTGCTCACTCTTTGGGTCCATGCCATCTTTAAGAACTGTAACGCTCACCGCGAAGGTCTTGAAGTCAGTGAGACCATGAACCCACCGGAAGGAACCAACTCCGGACACAAGATTATTAGGTTTCAGTCTCCCGCTTAAATATAAGAATCTTAAGGCAGGGACCAGATGTTATGTGCTTTATTGTCGACAGCATAGACTTTCAACATCGAATTAAAAAGAAACCTTTTATTTCCACTTTTTTTCCTTTCTCTCTGTCTGCCCCAGCTAACACAGAAGGTAATATGACCCGGATATTGCCGCATCTGCCAGTCCATATCCTGGGACAACATTCCCAGATTAGCCCCAGAATCAAATACAAGGCCTGCTGCAAGGAGTTTTTGCATTGGAAATAAAGGCAAGAAGATATTGCAAATCAGTCTTTGCAGCTTTGATGATGAAGATGAAGAAAAGTAATGAAGCTGGAGAAAAGTAATCTTTCTGCTTCTCTGCCCCCAAAATTTCTACTTTCATTTCTTAAATGAAAACTCTGGAGATTGTTTGGACCTATTGGAATAGGGCGCATGAAAGAAAAACAAAAAACTGCCAAAAAAACCTACATCAGACAATTTGAATCAACTAATTTTTATAAAATCATTATTTATTGGATGCCTATGAAGTGTTAGACACTGTGATAATTTTCTCAAGTCTGAAGAGTAATTCTCAATCTATAAATGAGGAAACAGGATCAGAGAGATTACTTAATTTCCCCATGTTTAACTAGAATGTGTAAGAGGGAAGATTTGAATTTGTTCTGATTCATCCCATGGTCTGTCCATTGTTAACCTCATAGCTGCCTCTTTAACCTCTTTGCCTAGCATAAGTGCAGCTTTCATCATGCAGAAGCTCCTTCCTCCTCCTCCATAGTGTAATTCCAATTCAAATCCCCAGCCAATTTATCCCCCTTCACCTCATTTCCCAAAGTACCCTCTGCTTAATTCTGTAACAGCATTTAGAATGTTAAGTTCTAACACATGGAGTTCCCTTGACCATCTCCCCTTCAAGTCTATAAACTCCTTGAACCCAAGAACTATTTCTTACTCATCTTTATGTCTTCAGTGCTTAATGTAGTACCTGTCACTTAGTAGTTCTAGGTCAGAAAAGGCACCTGTAGTCCCAGCTACTCAGGAAGCTAAACCAGGAGGGTCGCTTGAGCCCAGGAGTTTGAGGTTGCAGTGAGCTATGATCATGCCATTTCTCTCCAGCCTTGGCGAGAAAAACAGAAAACAAAAAAAAAACTTGCCCTTAGACCAGCCACAATGTTGTGAGGAAGCTCAGGCCACTGTGAAGAGGCTACATGTTGGTGTTCTGATCACAGCCCCAGTTGAGGTCCCCAGTCAAGGCTACTACAGGAAACAAAGATGAGAGATAGTGGTGACTTGGATGTTGGTGGTAGTAATGGAGATGGTATAAAGTGGTTGGATTCTGGATCAATTTTAAAGGCAGAACTGACAGACTTTGCTGGTAATTCATAAGTGAAGAAAGAGCCAGAGAGAGATCAAGAGATCAAGGATGACTCCAAGGCTTTTGGCCTAGATGCTAGAAGGATGGAGTTGCCATTGACTGACATAGGGAAGGATGGAGGATGCACAGCTTGGCAAGGATGGTGGAATCAGAAGCTCTTCTTTGGACACACTAGGTTTGAGTCCTGTTTATATCCAAATGGAGACACTGTGTTTGCAGTTGGATATGTGATTCTAGAGTTCTGGGAGTCATCATTATACAGATGATAATTAAAGCTATGAGAGCGGATAAGTGTGGATAGAGAAGAGGTCCAAGAACTTTCCAGGGCTGTGTCACAGCTCAGAGCTTGAGGAGACATAGAAAAACCAGCATAGGGTCTGCAAGGGCGTGACCAACATAGTAAAAGGAGACCAAGTGGAATCCTAGAAGCCAAGTAAAGAAGGATGGAGTGGTCACCTGTGTCAAAAGCTGCTGGGTCAAGTAAGATGAGGACTGGAAATTGACCAATGGATTTAGCAACATGAGATTCATTGGTAACCTTGACAAGAAAAGTTTTGGTGGAGTGATAAGGACAATAGCCTGGCTGGAGTGAGTTCAGGAGGGGATGGGAGAACAGGCAGCAAGGATAACCCATTCTTGAGAGGAGATTTGCTATAAAATGGAGCAGATAAATGGTGTAGTAACTGGAGGGGTCATAGAGTCAAGAAAGCATTTTTCATAATAGAAGAAATATTACAAGTTGTTGATGTGTTGATATAAACAATCCAGTAGAGAGAGGAAAAAGTGATGATGATGCAGGAGAGAGGAGAGCTTATTAGTGCAGCAGAGGCCTTGCATAGGAAAAAGGGATGGTATCTAATATATAAGTGGAGGGGTTGTTTTTGGATAAGAGCAGGGACAGTTCATCCACGGTAATGGGGGGAAGGCAGCATGTGAGGTACAGAGGCAGATACATGGGTGACGATGGTGCTGTGAGAATGTGGAAGTTCTCTTCTGACTGCTTGTATTCTCTCAGATAAATAAGAAGTGGGTTCTTACTGGGTATCCTGACAGATTGGTGTCTGAGAGAGCAAAAGAGTAGCTAGACAAGGCTTACCAGGCAGAAGTAAGGGTTCACTTAAAGTTAGCTGCCATGAATGGGAATGTAAAATATGTCTGTTTTACTCCAGCTGTATTCCACTGCATGGGTGCAGGCATGAAGTAGACAGAAGGTTACATTTTAAAAGGAACAATGATTTTGCCAAAGAAGGGAGGAATGAGCCAGGGAGTTTGAAAGTATATGCAAAGGAGAGATTCTAATCATGGAACACTGAACGTCAGCTAGAAAAGGAGGAAAGGACATGAGGGGGATGAGGAGATTGGAATGGTAATGAAAGCAATGAGTCATAGGTCCCAGTGGGGCCAAGTCAGAGCTGGCACTAGTCCAGAGTGTCTTGAGTGAGATAGATAAATGCTTCCCCTCTAGGTGATGCAGTCCTGCAGTTGTGCAAAGAAAAAGCTGCCTCTTTCTCTAGGTGGATGAATCCATGAGACAGGCAGAGAACCAGTATCATTCCTAGAATTTGAGGTGAGTTTCAGGGCCCACTTGTCCCTTGGCCAAGGACTTTTGTGCAGTACACAAAATGCACAACTGTTCGTGACAACTTGAGTCAAAGAACTGTTTGGGCCAGGTACTAGAGGGTTGAGCTATAAGACAGCAGGGGTGACTTTAGAGTGAAGATGAAATTAACATCGGTCATTGGTCATGGAAGGTTACAAGGTGTGAGTGTCTGTGATAGCTGGGAGGACAAGGTCATTGGAGGAGAGATGGGTCAAGGAACAGAGAAGTCCATATGTTGGAAGCATTGTCATCATGAATACTGAAGCCACCAAGACATATAACAGAAGAGCGTGGAACACAGTGCAGTGAGCCAAGGTTCAGTAGATAACTCTAAGGGAGGCTGTTGCAGGATTGTAGGCTGATGGCATGTGCTCCAAAGCAGGCTTTTTGCAGAGGGTGGATGGACAATGGTCCCCAAGCAGCACTGAGGTATCAGAGAAGACCCTACCCCAGCTTCAGACTTAGTGGCATGAGGGAAAGAGGAGAGGAAACATCCTCCACTTGAAAGAGCCATAGAGGAAGCAGTATCCTTGCTAGAAAGCCAGCATCTGGTTGCAGCAAAGAAGGCAGAGGGAACATTCAGGGGAGGGGGTGGATGCAAGTATTCTACCTCTGATGGACCATGAGATGGACCGTGGACCATGAGATGAAGACTAGGAGCCTCATGGAGTTGTCTGGAGGTGAAAGTTAGGGGGTAAAGGATGATCTGGGAGCCCTGGGCTTCTTGGGGTGATGGACATAAGCAGAATAAGGGGTGTGATAGAATAAGCTTTGATGGCCTGCAAGGCCAACTGTGGTCGTAAGCCTGGGAGTGTTGGGGTGGGAGTGTCTTGCACAAGCACCCAGAACACTGGGACTCCTCTTTACTCCTGCTGATGGAGGCAGGGGAGGCCAGGGGAGAGACTCTGCTACCCTTGGTATTTGTCTGACAAATGACCTTATCAGAAAAATGTTATGTCTTCCAATTATTCCAGTTCTGATGTTCCTTCACCTCAAGGTCTCTATCTTAATGAGAAGGGTTATTCCCTCACTCGGACTGAGCACAAGTCAGTGATGTTCCAGAAGGCCAGGCTGACACTAGATTAAAATTCTGGAATTCCCATCCATGCAGCTGCTCCCAACCGAAAATTCCAACTGGAATGTCCAGCCTGATAGGCCCTCGTCCTGGCTGCTTTGTAATGTACAGGCTCCAGCTGTTCTGTAAACTGTGGAAGCCATCTTCAGCTCACTCTCAACCGGAAGAACTAGATGTGTATCGGGAGAAACCAAAACACTGTTTGATTAATCGCCACCTTACAAGCCAGAGAGTGGTGGCTGGGCACGAAATGTGGTCGTTATCTAAATGGAGTGCCGGTCTGTCCTCAGGATCCCAAACAAATGGACTCCCCTCTATTTATAAACAGCCCTGAAGGATGAGCAGCTCCGTTTATGTTTAGAAGGGGCCATCATTCATTTTTATCCATCATACCTGCTTTTAGTGATATTACACATTCTCCCTGCTTCAGCTAGAATCTCAACAACCCGAGAGGTTTATGTGCTTTTAACACCAATTTTGAGGGTCTCTGTGTACATTTCATCATGCAGAGAGTAATGGTGCGCCTGAAACACAGTGTGTGAGCTGATTTCTTCCTCAGAGATTCATGGAGGGTTCGTGATGAAGATGAAATTGGATAAACCACTGTTGGCCCCAAGTCTGTGTTTGCGAACGGGAGGTGATTACAGGAGGTGAGGAGTGAGCCATTTAGACAACCAGGATTCTCCTGGCAGGAAGAGGATAGAATGGGGCCAGGTAAGGAAGATGCTCTGTGATGCACAGGGAAGCCAAGTGCAGCCTGGCCCATGGGAAGTTTAACATTTGCTGAATGGATAGAAGGAGAGAAGGAGGGTGGGAAAGAGCAGAATCCCTCCACTTTGTGAATGCAAATTATTTCACATTAGAATAGCACTTTCATTTTTTCAAGCTCTCCATAGATATTAATTCTTGTGTTTAAAGTAGCCCTAAGAAGAGGGCGAGAAAGCTTACTTTCACTTTGTAGGTGGAGAATCTGAAATCCAGAGAGGTAAAGCAGCTTTCTCGTGTGTTAACTGTCATGTGTGCTAACAGGCATGTCTCATGATTGCCATGAAATTGGTGCAAAGTCCCAGTTTTCAGATCCCCAGCTCAAGAGTCATTCCAATTACATCCTTAGTGTGACCATACTCTGTTGAGGATGACAAGTCTCTTCCCTCCTTCCACTTTTAACAAGGAAGGAGAGAAAGATGATTTTATGAAACAATTAGAGACTAGGCAGAGATATTTGTGGAGGCCTGGTTTAGATAAAATTTGCTATAGGTGCTAAGAGAGAAATTGCAGGCCAAGGAGCAAACCAGGTCATTCCTGAGGATGAGAGGCTAGTGTCCCCACAGGAGCACTGTCCCTTAGTAATATAACATGAGTTACTTATGTCATTTTACATTTTCTAGCAGCTATACCACAAAAAAAGTTTTTTTTAAGTTGAAAATAATTTTAATAATGTAATTTAACACAAAATATCCAAACTATCATTTCCTTTTAAAAAAAAATTTGAATAGACACAGAGTCTTGCCATGTTGCCCAGGCTGGTCTTGAATTCCCAGGCTCAAGTGATCCTCCTGCCTTGGCCTCCCAAAGTGCTGGGAGCACAGGCATGAGCCTCTGCACCCAGACTTTTTTTTTTTTTTTTTTTTTGGCTCCTTCTTCTGAGGCACAGACTATCATTTCAACATGTAATTAAAATACAAAACTATTGAGATATTTTAAATTTGCTTATTTTTCATTAACACTGTGAGATTCTGTTGTGTATTTAAAATCTAATACTCATATGCTAAATTTGCATCAGAAAAACTTGATCCATATGCAGATTTCATAAAATATCCCATTGAAAAAGTAGATTCACATATGCAGGTTGTTCCACACAGACTTAAAGGTTTTCTAATGACTTCATCAAGTATTAGGTTTTTACATTTAAACTTAAATGAACTAATATGAAATACATTTGAAATTCACTTCTTCAGTCACACTAACCACATTTCAAATACCCAATAGCTATACACACTACCACATTGGACAGGACAGCCGTAGAGTAGTGATGGTTGCCACAGTATCAGAAGTTGCTTTATATAGATAGCATCTCAGGCTCTGGAAAGTGGGCCCAGCTTTCTTTTTCCCAGCATGCACCTGCCCTGGCATCCTCTTTTCATATGGTATCCTGTCCAGTTTGACAGCTGACAGATAGGACCAGGTCTCAGTCTATGCCCCCCCATTAAGGCATGAATGACTTCAGGAGGTCTTAATGGGTGTGGGATCAGCACACTAGGCTCTGTCTCCTCTAACAAGGAATCCATGGAGGCAGATGTGATGTTGTCATGGAACACCAGTGCCCTCTCAGGCCCATGGCGGAACAATGATCCTTCCCCACACGCAGACACATCACATCACATCTATTCTTCCAAGGTCTCTGAAATTGAGTGAGGAACAAGAGCTATCTGTTACACATTGTTAACCCTCAAAAATTAATTTTTGAGTGATAAGTCTTAAGTACTGAACAAGGAGTTAGGAGACCTATGATCTAGTCCTGGTTCTGCTGCCACTGACCGGGTGTAACCTTGAGCAAGACAATTTGCTCCAGTTTCCTATAAAATGAGAGGCTAGATCCGTCCCAGTTTGATAGTCTTGTCCAGGGTTTGGCACACTGCTGCCCTTGGGTCAAATCTGGCCACATCCATTCATTTACATATTATCTTGTGGCTGCTTTCACCTACAAGTGCAGAGTTGGAGAGCTGGGCCAGAGACCATATGGCCCACAAAGTTGAAAATCTGTGCTTTCTGATCCTTGTTAGAAAAAGTTAACTGAGTTTGTTCTCATATGTGGTTCCAGCTCATTTTAATCATCTCTGCACACTGAATATGGTCTTTATTAACACAACAAATATTTGTTGGTTACCATTATTGTGCAAAGTATCATGAAAATTGCGATTATGATGGCGACAGTCATTGCCCTCAGATATGTTACGTTCTTGCTTATAAAAGAGGTTGCTTGCTGGGCGTGGTGGCTCCCGCCTATAATCCCAGCACTTTGGGAGGCTAAGGCCGGTGGATCACAAGGTCAGGAGTTCAAGACCAGCCTGACTAATGTGGTGAAACCCCGTCTCTACTCAAAATACAAACATTAGCCAGGCATGGTGGTGTGCGTCTGTAATTCCAGCTACTTAGGAGGCTGAGGCAGGAGAATCGCTTGAACCTGGAGGCAGAGGTTGCAGTGAGCCGAGATCACGCCACTGCACTCCAGCCTGGGTAACAGAGGGAGACTCTGTCTCAAAAAAAAAAAAAAAAAAAAAAATTAAAAAAAGAGGGTGCTGGTCCCCAGTGTGATAGAGACTGCTATTGTCCCCAGTATCCAGCTCCACTTCTTCCATAATGTAAAGGTTAATTCCTTTCTTGTATGTGTGATAGTGAATCTTATGTGTCAACTTGGTTAGGCCTTGGGGTGCTCTGATATTTGGTCAAATGTCATTCCGGCTGCTTCTGTGAGGGTGTTTTTGGATGAGATGAACAACATTTAAATCGGTGGAATTTGAATAAAACATATTGCCCTCCATAAGATGGGTGGGCCTCATCCTATTAGTTGAAGGCCTGAATAGAACCAAAAGACCTGCCTCCCAAAGCAAAAGAGAATTCTCCAGCCTGCCAGCCCACCCTGCGGATTTTAGACTTGCTTACCTGCATAATCCTGTAAATCAGTTCCACATAATAAGTCTCTTTCCAAAGACTTGCACAAGCTATTGATTCTGTTTCTCTAGAGAACCCTGATTCACACACATAGTAATCAGAATTTTAGCTGGCAAGTGACTTTCTGGAATAAAGACTACGTTTCTGTCTCTTGTAGTTAGGTGTGGCATATGACTAAGTTTTGACCAATGGAGTGTAAGCAGAAGTTCATGTGGCACAATCTAAGGACCTTTTTTGTAGTTTTATTTGTTTGTTTATTTAAGACAGGGTCTTGCTCTGTCAGCCAGGCTGCAGTGCGGTGGCACAAACATGGCTCACTGCATCCTCAAACTCCTAGACTCGAGTGATCGTCTCGCCTTAGCCTCCCAAGTATCTGGGACTACAGGCATGCACCACCATGCCCAGCTAATTTTTTATTTTTTGTAGCCATGGGGGGGTCTCATGATGTTGCCCAGGCTAGCCTCGAACCCCTGGCCCCAAGCTACCCTCTCTCCTCAGCCTCCCAAAGTTCTGCTTGGCCAGGACCTTCCTTAAGACAAAGCTAGCACATGCCCTGTGCTACTTCTTTCCCTCTTCCTCCTTCCTACTGCTTGAAACTGAGAGCAGTTTCAGCAGGTGGAGCTCTGTCTTGGACCACAGGAGGAGGAGGACCACCCCTGAGAATTGGAGTTCCCAAGGCTGGAATGAACACAGCAAAGCCATGGGTTGTTCTAAACTTTGACTCAGGAGAAAAATGAACTTCTTTGTCTAATCTAGTGCTATTTGGATATGTGTTACTAGTAGCAAAATGTAATCCTAAATTATATACCCAAACTTTCCCATGTCCCACTGCCATGCCTGAGTACAACATCTACTGTAACTAAGGGGACCTGTCACAGAATCCAGAATATGCTAAATACATGTTGGCAGGTCACGGTTGCACTTACATATCCTGCGGCACTGGTTATTGACAAAGTTAAGTTTATAAATAAATGAGGGTTGTAACCTAAACATTATAATTTCTCTCATTTCCTTTGAATAGATGGTATGTTTAAAAAACAAAACACATTTTAAAAATTCAAACAGCCAGTTGAATAAGGTTTTCTTTGTTTCTGATGGAATATGAGGTTTTTTTCTCCAACATGACACTAAAGAGTTGAAATGAGATGTGTAGATTCTTTACCATGTTATTTGGGTATTATTGGGCACAAATATACCTATGTGTCTTAGACTATGTATGTCACAGTCACTTGGTATTCATTATCAGGTGCTTTCTTCCCATAAAAATAATTTTTTTTTTCCTTTGAGACAGGGTCTCACTTTGTTGCCCAGGCCGGAGTACGGCGGCATGATCTTGGCTCACTGCAACCTCCACCTTCTGGGTTCCAGTGATTCTCCTGCCTCAGCCTCCCGAGTAGCTGGGACTACAGGCATGTGCCACCACACCTGGCTAATTTTTGTATTTTTTTGTAGAGACAGGGTTTCGCTATGTTGGCCAGGCTGGTCTTGAATGCCTGACATCAAGTGATCCACCCACCTCGGCCTCCCAGAATTCTGGGATTACAGGTGTGAGCTACTGCACCTGGCCAAAAAAAAATATATATTTTTTTACGTTTGAATAAATGTCAGCTAAACTGATGAAAACGATGTGTGTAGTCTCACCACAGCCTTCCCTATCAGTGCTGTTGAGAATGATTATTGTAATAGAGATGGCAAGTGGTCCTTGCTTTGTCCACACCCCAACTCATAACCTCTGCTCCTTATATTGTCCACCCCTCTGTGAACTGCCCTCTGGGTGGGTGCCCAAACACAAGGGCAACCAAACCATGAGCTGACCAGACCATTAGACCCTGCCCCTCCAAATGATCAAGGCTAGTTGAGCCCTTTATATTTCTCTTAAGAAACTGAGGCTGGGCACATGCCTGTAGTCCCAGCTGCTCGGGAGGCTGAGGCAGGAGCATCGCTTGAACCTGGGAGGTGGAGGTTGCAGTGAGCCGAGATTGTGCCACCTCACTCCAGCCTGGGCGACACAGCGAGACTCCATCTTAGAAAAAGAAACTGAGAAACAGCCAGATAGCATTGGGGATAGAGGCTAAAAGTTGTACAGAGAGTTACTGAAGTGAAGGAAGCTGGCAGTCGTGATGGGCCCTAGGCAAGGTGAAGTGAAGAATCCATGAGTAAGCAGAGAGAATGAACCAGACAGGCAGACAGACCAAGAGATGTTGGGAAGAGGACTGGTCTCCAGGGCTGCCTTGGATTCTTCTAATTTTCTAGTTCCTAGACCATTTCCAGCTCCACTGCACATGTGCCCTGCAACAAATCTTCTACAACTGCAGGGACCCTGACTACAGCTCTCTTCTCCTTGCAGCTCAGAGCTGGACCAAAGCAGCTGTCCATCCTTTGCTTCTTTGCACTTTGGAGCCCAGTCCTGATGGGACCAGGTAATCCAGGTCTAGGAGACATTTGTTATGCTCTGGGCTTCTTTAGAGTCAGAGATTGTCTCTGATGGGAACCACATGAAAGAGTTGGGGACACAGAAGAATTACCTTCCACTGAAGTTCACCTTAAAAAGTAGATATCATGCTTTAAACACCCCCAACTTCACCCATCTCCCTTTGGCTGAAGAAGATCAAACCTTTCTGGTTAATCAGAGCTAAACAAAGAAATGGCCTCTACAACCTTCTCCTCAATGACCCTCATTGCCACACCAAGCCATCTCAGGACTGAAAGACCCATAAATGTAGGCCTCTGTGGAGAAACTAGTTTCAGGTCTCTCACTGAAACCCAACCCCCAGCCTAACCATGCAGCATGAGCTCATTCTGCCCCAACTGGGAGAATGAGAAAATGGTCTGTGAATTTTTCTTCCACTCTGTCAAAATAACAGAAAAAACCATGCTTCTGCAAAAAGGTTTTCTTTCAGCTTTTATTTGCACGTATTCTGTATAATTATGGTCAGCAAGAGGGCATTTTCCATGGCCACACTGGCAGTATTTTCCACACAAAGGCTTATGCTGGCGGGCAGCCTGCCCTTGAGCTATTTACTTGTGTGGTGGATAGAAAACCATCAGACCTATGGCCAGTTAAACCCAAGCAAAATGTTTTCATTTGGACTTCTCCTGTAACTGGGCATATTATTTTAATTTTCCCTCCACCGCTTGTCCCCTTTCCCTAGGTAAAGTGATTCAATATGGTGGAACCACCTTTATGCAGCCAACTCTGTAGTATACCTTCCAGTTAACTGCTAATGTTCACATTTTAAAATGCTGCCTCCTAGCTTTCAAGATCTTAGGAGTTTCTTAGCCAACGTTACTCCTTGGAATTCCATCTCATTCTCTCTCTATCCAAGTAAGCCCTTTGCTTCTCTGGGCCCGCACACACCCAGCCCATTTCTTCCTCCAGGCCATTTTTCTTGCTGTGCTCTATCATCCCAGTCCTGAATGCCTGCCTCCTTCCTTTGGCTCCTCTGAATCCTGCCCACCATTCAACATCCAGTTGCAGCCCCCTCCTCGCTGACTGCTGAAGTTGTCCTGACTCTTCTTTCCTTCACTGAGCCATGAGGCTGTACTGGCTTCTCAGTTGCTGCATATTTTGTAATTAATGAGTCACCAGACAAGTTTATCAAAATGTTGACATTGGTTTCTGCATAAAACCACAACATAAATCAAGTCATTCATTTAGCAAGTATTTACTGAGCACCTAGTCTACAGCCAGCCCTGTAAGCAACATTCCACACCAGAAAACACAGGAATTCATGGGTGAGTTAGGCCTGCCTATCCTACAGGAATTTGAAGAGACTTTGAGAAAACAAGCTACAGGCATGAAAGATAATCCTAGAGCTGATGCCCAAAAGATGATGGTTCTTCAAGGCAATATGAGGTAGACAGAAAGGGGGAGAGGAACCAACACCATCCACTAGAATGGGACAGGGGTTGAGAGGCAGCTTCAGCTGACAAGTCAACTTTCCACTGCTTATAGGATGCATAGATACAATAACGGATAGATGCACTCATGCTTGTAAATACAGATGAACCAAAAGATGAGTGGTCCAAAAGGCATCCATCCATCCACCATTAAAGAAACATTTACCCAACACATACTCTGCTCCATTCATAGGGGATACCCAGATAAGTCAGCCTTCAGGGAGACTGTAGTCTAGCCTGGCGGCATGGCAGTTCAGTCATAGGGCAACCAACTGTGACTTTAAAAGTTCAAAGAGAAGTCATAATAGCTGCCATTTTTTAAATGTCTACAATATGTTAGGTACTTTTCAAACACTACTGCTACAGTCCCCACTCTGAATGCCAAAGCAAGTTTATAGGGAGATCGTGGGTTAATTTACATTTTTGAGAGAAATATCATGATGCTGAGTGTCTGTTAGACACTGTGCAAACTACCAGCTCAAGGTAGTTCACAGTTTCAACATTAGATCATACTGCATTCCTTTTGATGATGTCATATCTTTGTGGACCTATGAAAGTCACTATGTAACAGGAGACGAGGGAAGCAACGTTCAGTCAGATTCCAAGGTCTGAGAAGTCGTACAGTGCCCAGCAGGTGTCTGCATCCCATTAATAAGCAATTATTGCTACTGAAGAATAAAATCGGCCAGGCGCGGTGGCTCATGCCTGTACTCCCAGCACTTTGGGAGGTCGAGGCGGGCAGATCACTTGAGGTCAGCGGATCGAGACCAGCCTGGCCAACATGGTGAAACCTCGTCTCTACCAAAAGTACAAAATCAGTCGGGCGCAGTGGCGCCTGCCCATAATCCCAGCTACTCGGGAGGCTGAGGCAGGAGAACTACTTGAATCCAGGAGGCGGAGATTGCGGTGAGCCGAGATTGCACCACTGCACTCCAGCCTGGGCGACAGAGTGAGACTCCTTCTCAAAAAAAATAAATAAATAAAATCAAACTATTACTTTTTTCTTTCAATTTATATGTAATTACTTTGTCAGGACATAAATTCCTATTACGTAGTTTGGTTCTAACTTCTTGATAAATGAAACACATTTTCTTAAGGCCTAGAGACACTGTGAAAAATTACTGAGAGGCTAAAGACACTATGAACTGAGAAAGTTTGGGAGCCTTTGCATTATTGGTAATCCTCCCAGGTTACGCAATGTCACACTGGTAGTAAATTCTAGAGTTGGGGCTTGAACCCCAACTGTTCTAGTGGTCTCTGAAATGCATTACTTTTGCTTATAATACTGATGGGCGCTCAGTGGGCTCATCAGGGGATGGATACATAGGGTGGTCTGGTGGGCACAGGTTGGAGAAATGAGGCAGGACTAACAGATTCATGGAACTGAAAGGCCTTGCTCTGACCTTGAAGGACACACTGCATAGAGACTATTCCCTTTATGCTGAGTTTCCATGAGACCCAGCTCTGATGGGAGGAAGAGAAAACGACTCCTAAGAGGTGTGCAGCAAGCAGGCCTGATGAGTTTTTTTAGTGCCAGGTCACAAGAAGTGGAAGAATGGGTGGGAGTATAGAGACCATGGCCAAGGTGTGAGAAATAGGGGCCTGGTCTGCACACATTTTGACGGGGGTCATGTAACTCTTATTGCAGGTGTTTGAAAACTTGAGTGGCTGCTGTCATAATAATGTCTCCAAATGACCAGGCTTCCGTCATTTCAGGTGGCAGAGTCCTACCAAATCTGTGAGAAGGGTGGAAGCAAGTTTCCCTGAGGGGGAAAAAAAAAAAACCCTCTGGAATTGGGAAAAATTTAGGTCAACATCATTTGAACCTTGACCTTTTGCTCTTTTGTCCCCGGGTGGACATTTCCTTGACCTCCAGAAATTCCTCCATCTCAAAGGAAGACTTCTTGCCCCTCTCACTTTCAGAGGCCTCCAAAGTGGGCTGGGAAGATATTTAAAGCAGGACCCTGGAAAGCCTGATGAGCCTCTGGAGTGGAGAGAGGCTTCCCTGCAATGCAAAGATCTTCAAAGGCCAAGCCCAGGGCACTGCGATCCCCAGGAGGGCCCACTCCAAAACAGAGCAGTGGAGGGAGAGCCTGCATGTCAAGAAGCCCGGACAGCAAGACCCCCTACTGTGGCAGCCAGCCTGCTTGTAGGAGTCCTGAGAAGCCTAATTCAATTACCCTTATCAGAATGCCTCTGAACTTAACAAAGCAGATAATGAGTTCCAGAGACAGATACTGCTTGGGGGGCCAAAATTATTTTGCTTCCCCAAATTGGAGGCTGAAATTTGAGATGTTTGAATAATGGAAAACATAATCCTTCCCTAGGCCCAACCCCCGTCCCAGTACCCACACCTGAGACACTTACCCTTTCAACCAAGGAGGCTGGGATTCAACATCCACACCGTCTCCTCCTGAAGACACCTGGTCATGAACTTGACTTCTTTCCCCCACCATCTTTGTGTCATCGCTGGAAAGAAGCTGTGTACAGGATGGAAGTGGGAGGGGAAAGGGATTAACATTTATGGAGCCCTCCCCTCTATGTGTCAGGTGCATAACAAGTAGCATTCATTTCAACCACAGAACACGTGTCATTACATTACAGAAGGCAATGGAGAACTGGAAAAGTTAACTTACCGCCTGAAAACCCATCCCCATCTCACCAGCAGCACCATCAGATTCAGACACAGGTATTCAACTTTGCAACACACTATGCCTCATGGCCTCTCTGCTCAACCTCAGAAATCAAATAGAAACTCGTTCATTCTAAGATTCATAGCCATCCTCCAAGATACAGCATAGCAACCTCTCCTCTGTGAATGAGGAAACAGACTGAGAGGCTAACTTAACTCTCCCAAGGTCAGAG
The DNA here is from genome assembly GCF_002776525.5 of Piliocolobus tephrosceles. Lineage (NCBI taxonomy): Eukaryota > Metazoa > Chordata > Mammalia > Primates > Cercopithecidae > Piliocolobus > Piliocolobus tephrosceles. The sequence goes on along the minus strand of NC_045448.1, from coordinate 45,324,877 downwards.
TATCCATTGGGACGTGCAGCCAAGTCAGTCGGCAGTTGAAACAAGGACTGTCTGTGCTATCTCACATCTGAATTGAATTGTTTCCTAGAGACTTCTCATAGCTCTCTAGGCAGGGAATACATCTTCTCACCTTCTGCACTAAGAAAGGCCTCTGTCTGAGCCTCGGTGCTGGATGGCCAGGATTTCTGCTGAACGATCAGGAGCTTTCCGTCTCCAGAGGTGAGTTCTCAGTTCCTGCTTACCTTAGAACTGTAGAACATATGATGTTACCACTGAAAAAGACCTCTCATATAGTTGGATCACACACTTTACCTATTTATTTAAATGGATTGTTTTAATTATATAACGTTTGATATGTGCAGGATAATATGTATGCAAATTATAAAGCATAATAATAAAACCTGTGATCCCACCACTCAACCTTAGAACCAGACCATTACAATTGATGTCCCTCCTACTTCCCCCACAGAAATAACCACTATCCTGGATTTTATGTTTATAGCCCCCCCCCCACCAAGTGATTTTTATAGTTTTGCCAAATATGTTAGCATGGTCGATTGCATTATTGCTCTGAGTTCTTTAAATATCCTTCATTTGACATATAATTTGGCAGTTCCTCCCATTGGAAGTGAAATACATTTCTCTGCCCAAGATGTTAGATTTTCTTTGGTCCGTAGAATGTTGCAGGCTGTGACAGGGTGAAAATTCTGAGCCCAGGCCTTAAGAGGAATCACCTGTTTCCACGTTCTCCTCTTGTATTTCTGCCTCTGCCATGAGGAAAACATGCTTCAGGTCACTTGCTGCTCCAAGGAGGATGAGAGACCTGTGGGGAAGATCTGGATCCAATCTGAAGTTAGAACTAAGCCCAGCTGAGCCCAGCCTAGGTTAACCAACTAGATTAGCCTAGATTAAGCCAATCCACAGACACCTGAGTAAGAATACATGAATGTTGTCAGCCACTGAGTTTTGGAGTCATTTGTTAGGCAGCATTATTGTGGCAATGACTGACTGATATACTATGCATCCCTGAACAGCATACTGTTTACTTTTGCTTTTTTTTTTAGCTTTGAAAGATGGCAATTAATATTGCATGTCATTATCTAATATTTACTTTTCTTTCCCACTCAACATGATATGTCTGAGATCTATGCAGTAGAATATAATACAGCAGTGTAAATGAACTACAGCAGCAGCCCTCTAAGTTTAGAGATGAGGAAAAGCAAAAGACCCAGAGAGTTCATGAAGGGCTGAACTGGCTTGGAAGCCAAGTGTCATTCCTTCAACAAATATTTATTGAACATAAACTGAGCACTCACCTCAGTGCTAAGAATATAAAGGGAAACTGGACACATAAGGTTCTTGTCCTCTTGAGTTATAGAGGTCACTTCATAGAAAGAATGCAAGGCCACATCTGTGCCCCTTATCATATCATTGCCAAAGTTTCCTTATTGCTTCTGCCCTGCCTGCTGTTTCCCCCATTCAGTTCACCACCTCCTGTCCCTGGAGGCAATAATGTAATTAAGGCAATATGTGAGGAGAGCAGGCAGAAATTGGCGTGGATAGCTCTCCTTGGAGATCTGCTGGCAGACTGACTTCCAGGAAAAAGAGCCAAAGTACTTGGGAAATTCAGACCCAAAGATTGATCACTTTTGGAAGGTATGTTTATTTTTCTGCAGATGATACTTGTCTAGAGGGAACTGGCAGTTTTCTGGCTAGAGATGGCCCTGTAGTGAGCTTAGCAGTTCCATGGACTTAGTACCTGGGTGAGCACCATCAGCAGTGGAGCATGTTTGGAAGATGGAGAACCAGTGAGGGATGTTTCATACTCTTGAGGAGTTTGCAGTCAAAGAGCAAAGCAGGATAAGCAAACAATGCATGTCCTCAAACCCCAGATAACAAACACAGAACATCATAGATAGAACCAGAGCTGAGGTAGATACACATGGATTCACCATATGCATATGATGCATATAATCTATGCATCCCTGCATAGATTAGCATGGATGTCAGGACATCCAGAGTGGCTGAAATGACTGGTCCATACTGTCACTCCATAGACAGGTGTCTATTGTTTCTCTAGAGCATTTCAGTAGTTCCCATGAGTTGCCATTTATTTCATGCTTTAGAAAAACACAGTAAGAATCCCTTCACATTGAAACTAGACTGAACACAACCGCATACTCCCTCAATGATTCAGAAGGTGTTCCAGGGTGTTGCAGGGCCTCAGGGACATCATTAGGAAAATAGGTTACCGTAGAAACTGAAGAAACAGCACCCTGGTAATATGAGGTTTCACAGTGATTGGGTCCTGGATAAAGAAGTTGTTTTCAGTAATGAAGGATTAGTAGCTCCTACCAGATATGAAAATGGCAAAACCAAGAAGAGCACCTGGATGCTCCCTGCTTCAGTGCTCAGCTCCGGGGGAGGCTGATAACTGCTCCCCTCCACTCCCAGCACCGAAGCACCTAAAGCAAGTTCTTATTGCTGCAACTGCTCTGGTGGCCCCGCCTTCCTCTTCCACTCCAGCTCATAGGGTCAGAGTCAGGCATTTTTGCAAATTCTCTCCTGGATCTCATGGTCCGTTCTCTTCCGGTCAGGGATTGCACAGAGAGTAGCAGCTATGGGCCATCCTTCCTTGAGATGAGGATTGTGTGGGCCTAGAAGGTCTAAGGTCAGGGGGAGTGCACCCTGCTGGGGGACAGAAGCGCCAAGGGCTGGCTTACCTATCTCCCCACCTATTTCCTACTTGAAAATTCCCTTTCTTCTCTCTCTCTGTGTGTGTGTGTGTGTGTGTGTGTGTGTGTGTGTGTTTTCATGCCAAAATAAATTATTATAAAGACAGGGTTATATGTCAGGGACCACCCAGGACAGGAAAGCAAAGAGTGGCCTGCAGTGAAGTGGGGAGGCCAGATCTTCAGCACCCAGATCTCACACCTTGTGGATGACTGCCAGGCCGGAGGGCAGCAGAGTAGATTGGAAAGAACCAGAAGTTTCGAGGTCAAGTCCTGGTCCTACCACTTCCTAACGGCACCATCTTTGCAACGCAGGACTCCTCTCCTCCCCAGGCCTTGGTCATCTCATCTGCAAACAGGGGCTGGGGAGACAGTAGCTTCTGACTGTCTCTTAGCTACAGATACTTCCACATTCAGGAGCCTATGGAGAAACCAGATACTTCTAGAGATGTGATAACCAGGAAGGAAAAAAATGACACCAAAGTTGAGAAAATACCAAATGGCTCTTATGCTCTGTTTCATAAAACATGGTATATTTTCTCTCCTATATTCATTGCTGTTATACATGTGTCTTAGTTTTATTCCTACAGTCAGATTACATGTTTCCTAGGAGAAAGAAAAAGTTTCATAGAACTATTGAATTATAGAGCTGGAGGATTTTCATTATTTAACATTACAAAATTATCCATTTTTTATTCTCCACATATTCAATTAGAATAAATATCTGTCAGTTTATGGTATCATTATAGCTATCTCATGTGTTTCTCTATCAATGTTGTCAGATAGGTTGTGTTTGTGTGACAAATTTACAGATAAGAAAACTGTTGAAAGACTTGTTAAGGTCCACATAACCAGTAAATGGTAGTGTTGGGACTTGAACCAAAGTCCTCTGACCCAAAACCTCTAGACTCTTTAGAAGTCCTTTGAATCTATTCTGTGTCTCATGCAGCATTCAACACAATGCAAAGTATATGGTAATAAACAATTATGGGTTGACTGACACCATGTAATTGTAAATTGCCCAGCTTAAAGGCTAGAACTGCAACACATGGCTGTGCATGATTTTTTCACTCCCAGGAATACCCTTGAGTCCCTGTGTATGCCCCATGCTGTAGGAGCCACGGCTTTGGCAGGACCCACCTGGACCTGCAAACAGGGCACTACAAACTGCCCAGCAAAGCCAGCCAGAGAAAAGCCCTCCATTCTGGCCACAGGAACTTCACCAGTGCATCAGCCTGAGCCCAGGGTGCCAGCTCTGTCCATGGGACACACAGAGGTGGTAACCCTGGCCAGGCCAAGCCCCATGGAGTCACTGAATTTAATTTGCCCATCACGAGACTGGAATAATATTGAAAAGCAAACACCTCATGCAGTTAAGATGGTCATCAGAACCACCAAAAAAGACTGGACATGTGTCCATCCATCTACTGCAACAGCTGAACTTGGCAACACATTCGTATGCAACTTGCTTGGTGCTAGGTACTTGGTTCTTCTGGGGACATCAGATCTGGATATGGTCACTTTGTTAGTGTAGCCTCTTCTGTGGACTATGTATGAGCGTTCCTCCTTCTCTACTTCCCCCTAATTTGTCATCCTCACAGTAGCCCCTGTCTGGTTCCTCATCCACTAGCCTAGATCTCAGCTTTGAGCCATTTTATCCACCAGCATCATGCTTTCAGCTCCAGCTTCTCAATCACCACTTCCAACCGTCATCCTCTATTCACAAACTTCAAAGACTCCCTAATTCTTATGGTAACAGATTTGGAGCTGGCCTCCCCCTTAGAGCCCTGCTAAATGCTTCCTCCAGCCCCCTCACTCCCACCCCCATCCCCTAGCCTTCTCCTGTTTCTCTCGCACACACCTTCTGTCTTACTAGGCTGGGCTCCCCATTGTGGCGACAAATGGCAGAACTAGTGTGATCTCTCCGCCTCTTGTTCACGTAGCTCTCCTCACCTGGAATGCCTTCTCTATACCCTGGGCCTATCCCAATCTCTCCATCCTCCAAGACCCTCTTTCCTGTTGGCATCCATCCCTCTCTTCTCTAAAACCTCTGCAACACGTAATCATATCCTGGATTGCTTTGTGTTAGACTGTTTCACAGCAATCACTATGTGAATAAATATGCTACTTAGTAAATAAATACCTCTCTTAGACCTGGGAACCAGGGCACCTGCACATTAAAAAGCTCTGCTCTGGCCCTCATCTGGCCCTACCCTTCCCAATGGGGTGACTATTCTGTGGGAACAAGTGAACATGCCCATCTTGAGCCTGCATCCTTTCCATTCCCACTTTTACACCATGCTCCTGATGCCCAGGACCCTGGAATTCCTTCCCAAAGAGCCTTGAGCCTATTTCAGGGCCCATGGAAGCCTCTTCCACAGTCTGCCTTTCTGAGAACAAGGGGAGGCTGTATTCTGGGAGATGGGTTTGTGGCTGGAGCTTGGACACATGGGTTCACACAGGCCTTGTGGTTGGCGGAGAAGTGAGACTGGGCCTCTGTGGGCTAGGATCCTTCAGTTATCCTTTTGTCCACCTGCTGGAGGATGAAGTCAAGATAGAACAAAAAGCGAAGGGAGATTCAGAGACAAACTGAGCATGGATGATGCTGTTGAACCTCTGGATTAAGCCTGTGCTTGGACATTTCAGTTAACCAAGCCAAACTATTTTCTTTCTTTGCTTAAATTCATTTAAGTTGTGCTTCTGTCACTTGTAACTAAAATTTACTGATGGATATAATGACGATGATGATGACAGCAATGATGATAGCTGACAGTTATTGGACAACTTGATGTTCCAGGCACTCTGCTTTGTCTGTGTTAGTTCATTTATTCCTCCAACTACTTCATGAGGCAGTGGGTACTATTATCTCAGTCTTCCAGGTGAAGAAACAGAGCTCCAGAAAAGCTAAGTAAGTTGCCCAAGGTCACCAAGTATTCAAATCCAAGTCTGTGTGGCTCCTAAGACTGTGCTAAGCTTATTTTTCTTGGTCCCCAACAGTGTGAGTTGGACCACATGAAAGGCAGGGGCCTTAGGTGGGTACAGGTAGCTACTATGGGACAACCAAGTCTCTGAAGGAGGAGGTAGTGGCAAGGGCCAAGGTCGGGGTGTACAGGATGCCACTTGTTTAACCAGACACCCATCAATCCTTGTCAAAGAAGAGAGGAGAAAATGATTCTTCTCCAAAATGCATTCTTCTGTACGTCTCCATCTCTACCCCTAGTCAAAGGCTACTCCAGGAAAGCTTTGGAAAGAAAGACAAAATTGTGAGTTCTGGTAGGATACCTTTTAATGTCCCTGCAGAGGTCAGTAGATTATGCTTTTCAGCGAATATTCACAGTAACTTATACTGTCATTGAGTTAAATCCCAATAATGAGCAGAGGCATATTAAGCACAGATGGTTCTTGATATGGTTTGACTCTGTGTTCCCACCCAAATCTCATCTCAAATTATAATCTTCACATGTTGGGGGAGTGCTCTGGTGGAAGGTGATTGAATCATCAGTGTGGATTTCCCCCTTGCTGTTCTCGTGATAGCATTCTCACGAGATCTGGTTGTTTGATAAGTGTATGGCTCTTCCCCTGCTCGCTCTCTCGCTTGCTTTCTCTCTCTCTCGCTCTCTCTCTCACTCTCTCTGTCTCTCTCTCTCTCCCCCCCCCCCTCCCCCTCCGTCCCTCTCCCTCTCTTCCTGTCCCTCTCGCCCACTCTCCCTCTCTCTCTCCCTCCTCCCTCCCCCTCTCCTCTCCTCTCCCTCTTCGTCTCCCTCTCTTCTGCCACCATGTAAGATATGCCTTGCTTCCCCTTCATCTTCTGTCATGATTCTAAGTTTCCTGAGAACTCCCCAGCCATGCAGAACTGTGAGTCAATTAAACCTCTTTGTTTACAAGTTACCCAGTTGCAGCTAGTTCTTTATAGCAGTGTGAAGAAGGGCTAACACAGATCTTAAGGGTGACCAGGCCCAAATTTCCATCATCACCCAATAATCGGTACATCTAAGAAGTCCCAGACATGGGCCATATAGGAGCCCAGCTCACACCCGATGGGTGACTAGAATCACCCAACTTCAAGCTGACATTTACAAGTGGAGGAGGAAAACCGCAAACATCAGAGGACTTTAGCTCATGAGTTTTTTATGACCACATACCTAGTTGTGACACTGATCACTGCATCTCTCCATTAGAGAGAGCCCAATAAGACTAAAAAGATGTACAAATGAGCACAAGAAGGTATATGTGGTGTGCAAGACAGCAGGACTATCATCAAAGGTTCGTTGCTGCAAGCACAGGAGAGCTACACGAGACAAACTGCTCTGCTGCATGTGAGAAATGCTCTCATCCCATTGTCACTGCCATAAAATCTTTATGGAAAAGAGCCCAGACCTCCCCACTGTCAAGCACTCAGTGTCACTCACCAAACACTCATGAAGCACAAAGTGTCTTCCCATTCGCAGGTGTAGGTTTTCAGAATCTTCCAGGAAGGTCAACAGTTTGCAGGATAATCTCCATGGTGCCTCTTGAAAGGAAAGCTCACTGAAATTCAAGTCCAAATACATTTTATTCCCTATCTTTCTTTAGTAGGAAATATGAATCATAGTAGGCAAGTGCATTTTCTACTGAGCGTCACTATTTCCAAAAATAACACCCACACATGAGCCTGAAACCTACCCCTTCTTACGGGGAACTGTTACAATGGTTCCCTGGTTTGCTTATATACTCACTATTTTTTTTTTTTAATATTTAAGTTCTAGGGTACAGGTGCATAACATGCAAGTTTGTTACATATGTATACATGTGCCATGTTGGTGTGCTGCACCCATTAACTCATCATTTACATTAGGTATATCTCCTAATGCTATCCCTCCTCCCTCCCCCTACCCCACCACAGGCCCCAGTGTGTGATCTTCCCCTTCCTGTGTCCAAGTGTTCTCATTGTTCAATTCCCACCTATGAGTGAGAACATGCGGTTTTTTGTCCTTGCAATAGTTTTCTGAGAATGATGGTTTCCAGCTTCGTCCCTGTCGCTACAAAGGACATGAACTCATCCTTTTTTATGGCTGCATAGTATTCCATGGTGTATATGTGCCACATTTTTTAAATCCAGTCTATCATTGATGGACATTTGAGTTGGTTCCAAGTCTTTGCTATTGTGAATAGTGCCACAATAAACACGTGTGCATGTGTCTTTATAGCAGCATGATTTACAATCCTTTGGGTATATACCCAGTAATGGGATGGCTGGGTCAAATGGTATTTCTAGTTCTAGATCCTTGAGGAATCACCACACTGTCTTCCACAATGGTTGAACTAGTTTACAGTCCCACCAACAGTGTAAAAGTGTTCCTATTTCTCCACATCCTCTCCAGCACCTATTGTTTCCTGACTTTTTAATGATCACCATTCTAACTGGTATATACTCACCAATATTTTTTAGCAAAGGGTTAGAGAGGTGAATAGACTGTCATGGAAGTAACAGTGAAGTGGGGACATGAATGATACCCATGCATTTAATTACTTTTCAATTAATAAATTACATTTGTATTAATGACATTTCAGCCAACACAAGGGGTTGCAGAAAATTTTCGGGGGTCATAAGAGCATGTAAAGGGGGACAGAGATTAACTCAGGCCTGGTAGTCAGGAATAAGGAAAGTTTCCCCGTGGAAATGCCATTTAGATGGAGAAATGAGTAGTAATTAAAGCAGCTAAAAAGGTGGGGAAGAACATTCAGCTGAGAACAACAGGCGCAAAGATGCTTGACGCCTCCTTCCTTCTTGAAACACTCTCTTCCATGGACTTCCACAACACCACAATTACTTCACTCCTTTTCTGGCTGGTGTTCTGTCTCCATCAAAAGCTCATATTCCTCTATGCAGCCTTTAAAGTTGACCAGTCTCAAGCCTTAGTCCTGAATCCTATTCTTTCTCTATATTCTCCCCAGGCAATCTCCCACTCTTATGGCTGAACTACAATTGAGATATCCACAAATTCCAAGCTTATATCTCTCTCCCAGATCCCTCCTCTTTCTGACCACTGAAAATACATATTCCTGTCTGCTCCTCTTTGCCCTAAGTTAGGCAGAGACAGGGCCCTGTTTGGGGAGGCTGCAGTTGTTGGTTCTGCTTATGAATGAGTGTTCAGTGTGCCTACATCTGGGGCTCAGTGTTGGGAAATCACCTGGTACTAAGCAACTAAACCATATTTTCCTGTACTGGCTTTATCAGTGATAAAGCTGACAAGATCTTCGTCCATATCAATCTGACATCATTGAATATCAACTTGAGCAGAGGAAAGGGACCGTCATTTATTGTACCTCCTCAACACCAACAAGTCATAAGAACAAGAAAGTGCGATTCCCATTTCCAACTCTGGTAAATCAGTGGGTGGTTGTGCCACTTGCTGAATAGGCAACACTGAGGGAAGACCAGGCTTTGGTGGAGAAAGAGAAAGCAAAATTTTAGCCTGGGTTATGTCAAACGAGAGGTGCTTTTGAAACCTTCAAGTAGGAAATTCAGAGAAACTCAGAGGAGAGATCTGTGATAGAAATAAAAACTTGAGATTGACAGGAACCTCAATTATAGCTGAAGCTGTAGGAGTCAAAGAGATTGCCCAGGGAAAATGCAGAAAAAGAATAGATTTGGGACCAAAACTTGAGGCCCATCCACTGTTTTGTTTTGTCTTGCTAATATATTAAAATGTTATTGAGATATAATTTGCATACATAAAATTCATTTTTAAGTGTACAATTCAGTATTTTAATATATTCACAGGGTTACACAGCAATCACTGCTAATTCCAGAATATTTTTGTCACCTCAAAAATGAATCACATAGCCATTAGCATTCATCCTGATTTCATCATCTTCCTAGCCTCTAACAACCACTAATTTACTTTGTGTATCTGTGGATTTGCTTAATCTAGACACTTCATATAAGTAGAATTGTACAATATGTGACTTCTTATGTCTGATTTCTTAGTATAATGATATTAAGATCCATCCATGTTGTAGCAAGTGTTAGTACTTTATTCCTTTTGATCACTAAATAATATTCCATTGTATAGCTATACCACATTTTGTTTATCCATTCATCAATTGATGGACATTGAGTTGTTTCATTTTATGGTTTTTATGAACAAGGCTGCTATAAACAATGATATACAAGTTTTTGTATGGACATAGGTCTTCAGTTTTCTTATATAGAAGTGGAGTTGCTCCCTATGTTCAACTTTTTGAGGAGCTGCCAAACTGTTTTTCCAAAGCAGCTGCATTAATTTTACATTCCTACTAGCAATGTATGAGGTTTAGGTTCTGCATATCCTCATCAACACTTGTTATTGTCTGTTTTTTTATTTATTTTATTTTATTTTATTTTATTTTTTATGTTGAAAAGATATATATATATATATATATATATATATATATATATATTTAGAATTAGGCAGCTGGACTCAGTTTAGATGATCCCAATTTTGTTGGCAACATCCAAAGCGTCGTAATCAGGAGCTAGTGGAACATATGCCTTTTTCTCTCCATCAGGCGGAATCAGGGTGTTGACCTTGGCCACATCAATGTCATAGAGCTTCTTCACAGCCTGTTTAATCTGGTGCTTGTTGGCTTTAACATCCACAATGAACACAAGTGTGTTGTTGTCTTCTATCTTCATGGCAGACTCAGTGGTCAGCGGAAACTTGATGACAGCATAGTGGTCAAGCTTGTTTCTCCTGGGGGCGCTCTTCCGAGGATATTTGGGCTGCCTCCGGAGTCGCAGTGTCTTGGGCCGCCGGAAGGTGGGTGACGTGCGGATCTTCTTTTTTTTTGTGGCTGTGGACACCTTTCAACACTGCTTTCTTGGCCTTTAAAGCCTTCGCTTTGGCTTCGGCTTTAGGAGGGGCAGGAGCTTCCTTCTTCGCTTTCGGCGCCATCTTGTGAAAAGGTGTCTGTTTTTTTATATTCATCCTAGTGGACATGAAGTGACATCTCAGTGCGGTTTTGACTTGCATTTCCCTAATAATGTGAGTATTTTCTCATGTGTTTTTGACCAATTATATATCTTCTTTTGAGAAATGCTTATTCCAATCTTTTGCCCGTTTTAAAATTGGATTATTAGTCTTTTTATTGTAGCATTGTGTATACATTTTTTATTCTGAATACAAGTCCCTTGTGAAATGTATGATTTACAAAATTTTTCTCTCATTCTGTGTGTTATCTTTTCACTTTATTGATTATACTCTTTGAAGCACAAAAGTGTTTTATTTTGGTGAAGTGCAATTTACGTTTTTCTTAGTAACTTGTGCTTTTGGTGTCATGGCTAAGAAACCATTGCCTAATCTGAGGACATGAAGATTCACATATATATTTTCTTCTAAAAGTTTTGTATTTATAGCTCTCACGTGAAGGTCTCTGGTCCTTTTCAGTTAACTTTTGTACATGGAGAGATAAGGATCCAAGTTCACCCTTTTGCATGTGGATATCAGTTGTCTCAGCAACATTTGTTGAAATACTATTTCCCCCATGTCAAAATCAATTGACCAAAAATGTAAGAGTTTTTTTTTTTTCTGAATTCTCAATTCTATTCCATTGATCTGTATGTCTATTTTTATGCCTATTCTACACAGTCTTGATCACTATAGCTTTGTGTTTTTAAAGTAGAAAGTGTGAGTCTTCCAAGTTTGTTCTTTTTCAGTATTGTTTTGGTTCCTCTGGGTCCCTTGAATTTCCACATGAATTTCATAATGAGCTTACTAATACCTACAAAAAAGCCATCTGGAATTTCAGTAGGGATTGCCCTGAATCTGTAGATCAATTTGGGGAGTATTGATATCATAACAATATTTTACATATTCCAATCAAGGGTAATAGAACAACTTTTCATTTTTTAAAGTCTTCTTTAATTTCTTTCAGTGATGTTTTATCATTTTCGGTGAATATGTCTTGAACTTATTTTAAATTTATTTCTAAGTACTTTCTTCTTTTTGATGTCATTATAGATTAAATCATTGTCTTATTTTCTGATTGTTCTTGCTAGTTATAGACATACAATTAATTTTTGCTTGTTGATCTTGTATCGTGCAACTATTCTGAACACATTTATTATGCCTAGTTTTTGTGATTTTCTTAGGATTTACTGTATGCAAGATGATTTCATGTGCAAATAGAGCTAGTTTTACTTTTCCATTCCAATCTGGATGCTTTTTATTTCTTTTTCTCACCTAATTACCATGAATTAGATACCCTGAATTAGATGTTGAATGGAAGTGCTGCGACTAGACATCCCCGTCTTGTTCTTGATCTTAAGGGGGAAATATCCTGTCTTTCACCCTTAAGTTGTTGTTAGGTGTGGGTTTTTCATGGATGGCTGCATTATTATACTGTATTATTAGAGTTTTTCATAGATGGCTGTATTATAATAGTTTTCTATTGCTTCTATAACTAATGATGGTAAATTGGCTTAAAATGACATGAATTTATTATCTCCCAGTTCAGTGGATTCAAAGTCCAACATGGTGTCACCAGGCTAGATTGGAGTGTGTTGTCAGGGATCTGCTCCTTTCTGGAGGCTCTAGGGCAGGCTCCATTTCCTTGCTTTTGTCAGGCTAAGTTCCCTTCTTTTCCTAGTTGATTGAGTGTTTTTAACATGAAAGAATGTTGAGTTTTGTTAAACGCTCTTTCTGTGCATCTCAAGATGAGATGACTGTGCGGTTTCTAGCCTGTCAGCATTTAAAGACTGGGCAGAGAGAAATGGGCCTGCAAAAAAACACAGGAGCAGCCAGGAATAGGAGGGAGAAAAAGTGAGTGTGGTGTTATTGAAGTCAAGAGAAAAAAGGGTTTCAAAAAGGAGGAAGTGATCAAAGGCATCAATACTGGTGAGAGGTGAGATGGAAACTGGAAAATGTTCATTTTGTTTGGTTTTGTGGAGGTTGTTTGTGACCTTGGTGATAGCTACTATAGTGGGATGATATGAGGTGAAGACCATTGGGAGTGCAATGACATTACCTAAATTTCGGGCAGTCTAGGGGTAAAAGCTAGAGGACAGTGATTACATTGGAGAGGTTAATATCAGGAGAACTTAATGGGCCTTTGTGTAGCGGATTTTTGATACATTTTGGTTGAATCAGAGAGGACTAGAATCATGTCCTCAGTGTCTGAGATACTGGTATAAGATTCTTAGCTTTTTCTAAAATCAAGAAAGGACATCTCCATGCCTCAACTTCAGGAACCAACTCCCAACCTTTGAGAAGGCATAGTGGGCTCTTGCCTACTTCGCCCTGTGAATGAAACTGAGTGGGGTGTAGGAGGTTGCCCCATCTTGGTAACACACCAAGGCTTGGCCTCCACAGTTGAAGATGGGATGAAATCTACATGTGGTATCTAGTCTTTTAATGACTCTTTAAAATTGAAGTTTTGGGGAGGGGCAGGGGAAGCAGAAATTCCTGGCCTTAGGGAGAGACACTTCCCATCAGCTGCAACGTCATCTTCCACAGTGAGAAGAAGCCAGCTCCACCCCCAGTTCTCCAGTCTCAGCCTTTTTGCTGCACTCCTGGATGAGGCCTCTCAAGTGACGGGACCCAGGAGACCCCAGCGCCCTGCTGCAATGCTCATTTCCTTCTACCTGGCAGTCTCATTCCATTGAACGCTTCCCCAGGATATTTATGTGGAAAGCAAAGAAAATACTCCAGGGTCGTTTTTAATAAGTGCCAATCCCTCCTAGGCTCTTTGCAGCCATAAACATTTACGTCTAATATCCCAAAGAAAATGTTGATGCAGTCTGATGTGGGGGCGACAGCACACAGATTAGTCTAAACAAAAACACAAGGGTGACAGTTAACTTTTTTCTGCATGAAGCTGCATTCATTCATTTTTGACATAAAAGTGCAATTTGCATATTCTTTCAAGTCTGTTTAGCTGCAAACACATGTGTGTTTGGGGCACAGAAATTTAAAATTTGTAAATTATTCAGAAACTACTGCCAAATTGTAATCAAGTGGTAGGAAAAACATTCTACACTGAATAGTTGTAAGTACAGAGGGGAGCCTTCTCAGGCTTGAGAAACATTTTTAAATATACTGGTGCTTAATCAACTCAGAGAAAACAGGGGGAGAAATGTTTACTTTCTTAGCAACAATTTAATATAGATGTTAGGCTAGGCCGGTTTTTTCTGTTTATTGAACATTGCAGAATGAAATGATTTTAGGATTGTGACATTAAATAAATAATGTGCCTTCCGACAGAAAACTAAACATTGTGACTAATCCAAGGTAGGAACTGCTGATGCCTCTCTCAAAACCATTATAAACCCAGAACCATAATTACTAGGAAACAATCCAATGTAATTTAATGTGTGTATACTATACCTTGCTGATTGTAACACTGACCGTGTATTGGTTACATCCCATCTTTGATGTTTACCCGTCTGTCCATCTCCTCTTTTACTTTGTGCATTTAGCAAGTATTGTTCTAAAGTTCTACTTTCTGCAGAGCACTGCACTGGGACCCTTGGGGTCTACGGAAATTATAGAGAGAGAGACCGATCATGTACACGGGTGAGTGAGTAAACTACTATGGGAGTAGAGGGCTGATAGACATTGGCAGGACTGTTGAGTGCAGACACAGAGTGGGAGCACCTGTCACAATGTAGATGGAGGGGCAATGGGTAGAGAGGTCAGAGCAGGTAGATGGTGGATTGAAGCTGCGTGACAATTATAACATAACTTCCAGGACCATAACTGTACAATGCATGCATAAAGATTGCTACAACCAAATTTAGTTTTTTTTAAAAAGTCAAAATCTAACCTGGCACGGTGGCTCACATCTGTAATCCCAGCACTTTGGGAGGCCGAGGCAAGTAGATCACCCGAGGTCAGGAGTTCGAGACCAGACTAGCCAATATGGTGAAACCGTCTCTACTAAAGAAAAACACAAAAATTTAGCTGGGCATGGTGATGGGTGCCTGTAATCCCAGCTACTCGGGAGGCTGAGGTAGGAGAATCCCTTGAACCCAGGAGGCAGAGGTTGCAGTGAGCTGAGATTGCGCCATTGTACTCCAGCCTGGGTAACAAGAGCAAAACTCCGTCTCAAAAACAAAAAGTCAAATTCTGTCCAATCTACTTTTTCTAATTCTCGGTTTGACTATTAGAGAAACAATAACCTCTGAGAAATAGGGTAGACACGGCAGGTGGAGGCAAAGAGATTGTTGCACAATCTTTGAAAACAGTTTATTATAGCTGGGAACATTCCTTTAATGGAATCAAGTTGTAAATGGGAAACCAGATTATCTGAACAGCATATAGAAAATAGCAAATAAGGCCGGGTGCAGTGGCTCACGCCTGTAATCCCAGCACTTTGGGAGGCCGAGGCGGGCAGATCACGAGGTCAGGAGATTGAGACCATCCTGGCTAACACAGTGAAACCCTGTCTCTACTAAAAATACAAAAAAAATTAGTTGGGCATGGTGGCGGGTGCCTGTGGTCCCAGCTACTCAGGAGGCTGAGGCAGGAGAATGACGTGAACCCGGGAGGCAGAGCTTGCAGTGAGCCGAGATTGTGCCACTGCACTCCAGCCTGGGTGACAGAGCAAGACTCCGTCTCAAAAAAAAAAAAAAAAAAATTACAAATAAATTCTAAGTCCAATAGGGTGAGTTATCAAAGAGAACTGAAGATTGGGGCTAAGCTCTCTCATCCACTCATTCATTCTTTTCATTTATTCATGCATTCACTCATTCAAGGAACGTCCGTGGAACACCTAATTGGCAAAGTGCAACTTAGAAGACAGAGATCCTACCCTTATCTTGTGTGTTTATGTGGATAAATACAGGGAAAATTTCTGTTTAAAAAGTCCTGAGACATAAAGAGGCAAAGTTTGATAGAAGCAAAGTTTGTTCTAAGACTTCTGCATTCAAGCTCTTGAGCATTTTGTGTTAACTCCAAAAGAATTTTCCTTCAGGCAAAGTTATTGGTTTTTTGGGGTTTTTTTTGGTTTGTTTGTTTGTGTGTGTGTGTTTGTTTTTTGCATTTGCTATGAAGGTGATTCACCATGTGGTTGTTAATATACATATTTACTATGTATGTACATTACATACATTTTTGTGTGTAAACATTTTCTATCAACAGGGGCATTCAGTGAGAAATCATATTCAGATCATTGCTTCAATTAAATTATCCAATATTCTTTCCAAAGAAGCCTTCCTTGTCCTGGCACTTTTTATAGCCATTTTACATATGACTTCAATTAGGATCATCAGTCTACAGACAGAATATTTGGAAGTCCTTTTTAAAGAAAAATAAGAGACCATAAAAAGTAGAAAGGAAAAAGTAAAACTGTCTTTATTTGCAGATGCCCTAATTTTGTACGTAGAAATTCCAAAAAATCTATTAAAAAAACTATTAGAACTAATAAGTACATTAATACAAACTCAATCTATAAAATTGCATTTCCATAAAATAGCCACAAACAATTGGCAACGAAAAATTTTAAAGGTCTATGCCATTACAATGGATTAAAAAATATAAAATAGGCCAGGCCCAGAGGCTCATGCCTGTCATCCCAGCACTTTGGGAGGTCAAGGCAGGATGAACACACTTGAGGCCAGGAGTTCAAGACCAGCCTGAGTAGCATAGTGAAACTCTGTCTACAAAAATTAAAAAAAAAAAAAAAAAAATAGCTCGGTATGGTGGTAGTCCCAGCTGCTTGGGAGATTGAGGTGAGAGAATGGCTTGAGCTGAGGAGTTCAAAGCTACAGCAAGCTATGGTTATAGTGCACTCTAGACTGGGTGACAGAGTGAGACCCTGTCTCTAAATATATACATAATATTCATGTATATATTTGTAAAAATACATGAATACTATGTATATATTTATAAAAACATACATTTATGAAATACTTGGGAATAAAGCTAACAAAATATGTGCAAGACTTGTATATTGAAAAAACAACAATAACAGCAAAATTACTGGGAGAAATTTAAAAAGAGTTAAATGAGAGACACACATGTTCACAGATTAGATGACTCAATATCATTAAGACATTAATTCTTCCTGAACTGATATATAAGGTCAATGAAATCACAATCAAAATCCCAGAAAGTTTATGGTTGTTGAAATTGACAAGCTGGTTCTGAATTTTACGAGGAAATGCAAGAGACCTAGAATTGCTAAGACAGCCTTGAAGAACAAAATTGGAGAATTGACAGTACAAAATGTTGAGTCTTACAAAAATGATAAAGCTGTGGTAACTAAGAAAGCACAGTATTGATGAAGGGATAGATAAGTAGATCAGTGTTACAAAATGCAGTGCAGAAATAGACTCACATATATGCTCACCTGATTCACAAAGACAATACCAATGTAATTCAGTGGAGGAAAGAATTATTTTCTCAAAAGCTAGTGCTGAAACTTGAGATATCTACATAGGTCAAAAAAAAAAAAACTAAGCATGAACCCCTACCTCCTACAATGCACAGAAATTAATGTGAGATGGATCATAGACTTAAATATGAAAGATAAAACAACAAGGTTTCCAGAGGCAAACGTAAGAGAATAGCTTCAATACCTTGGAGGAAGCCAAGATTTCTTAGAACACAATAAATCAGTAGCCCTAAATTTAAAAAGCAAAAAACCTGATTAATTGAACTTCACTAAAATTGAAGACTTCTGTTCATCATCAGAAATAATTAAGAGAATAAAAAAGCAAGTACGAGACAAATATCTTTGTACAGATAAGACAAAGGGCTCATATCTGAAATATATGAACAACTCCTACAAATCAATGAGAAGACAAACCAATTTTAAAATGTGTAAAAATATTTCACTTAAAAAGAGAGAATATCCAAATGGCTAACAAGCATGTGAAAAAATACTGCACATTATACTACTTATCAAGTAAAGGCAAACTAAAGCCATAATGAGATGCCACTACACACCCACCAGAATGACTAAAATTTAAAAGCCTGACACTACCGAATGCTAGTGAGGGTAGGAAGTAACTGGACCTTTCAAACATTGACGGTGGGGATGTAAAATGTTACAACTACTTTTGAATATCATTTGGTAGCATCTATTAAAGTCAACAAGTGCATACCCTGTGACCTAGCAAATTCACACGCAGTTGTTCACCCAACAGCAAACTGCACATATGGGCACACACAAAATAACATGTACAAGAGTGTTCATAGTAGCTTTATTTGTAATAGCAAAAAACTAGAAGCAACCCACAGACCCATCAACAGGAGAATGGATACATCATCAATCGTGGAATATAGGTGTGTATACGTAAATATTTGCATGCATGTGTACACACAAATACATACACACATATGCACCCACAAGCATACAATAGAATACTACAAAACAATAAAAGGTACAAAGTACTGATAAGTGCAACAAAATGAGTGAACCTTAAGATATTATATTAAATGGAAGAATCCAAACACTAAAGTGCATACTGCATGATTTGATTGATATTAAGGTCATAAGCAGGCTAACCTATTCCCTGTTGATAGAAATACACACTAGTTACCTCAGGTGTTGGTATGGGTGAAAGTGGAACATGAGGGGGATTTTTGGGGTTCTGGAAAGAGCCATATCTTGACCTGATTATACAGATGCAAAAATCCACCAAGATGAACACATAAGATCAGTACCCTTGCACAGTTTACTGTATGTTATGCCTCAGTAAAAATAGTTAAACAGACCGGGCATGGTGGCTCACACCTGTAATCCCAGGACTTTGGGAGGCCAAGGCAGGTGGATTGCCTGAGGTTAGGAGTTCGAGACCAGTCTGGCCAACATGGTGAAATCCCATCTCTACTAAAAATACAAAAAAATTAGCCGGGTGTAGTGGCAGGTGCCTGTAATCCCAGCTCCTTGGGAGGCTGAGTCAGGGGAATTGCATGAACCAGGGAGACCGAAGTTGCAGTGAGCTGAGATTACACCATTGCACTCCAGCCTGGGTGACAGAGCAAGACTCCATCTCAAAAAAACAAAACAAAACAGTCAAATAAAAATAAAGAAAAATAATTTTAATGCATTACCATGTTAGTGAATTTTTAAAAAGAAAAACCTTTTTAATACTCTATTCATTAAATACAAGGTCAAGACAAGAAAACCTATATATATGATAAAGAGATCTTGTTCAGCAAAACAGTTACTGAAGAGGGACAGAGGAATACCCTTACGAAAAAATGGACAGAACCTGCACGAAGAAAACTGCAAAACTTTATTGAGAGACATTCATGCCTTGAATAAATGAAAAAGCATGTCATGTTTCTGGGTGGGAAAATCTAAGACCACTTAAATATCAATTCTTCCCTCAAGTAATACAACATCTTTAACATTATCCCAAATAAAATCCAAACAGAAATTTTTTTTTATTATTATACTTTAAGTTCTAGGGTACATGTGCATAACGTGCAGGTTTGTTACATATGTATACTTGTGCCATGTTGGTGTGCTGCACCCATCAACTCGTCAGCACCCATCAATTCATCATTTATATCAGATATAACTCCCAATGCAATCCCTCCCCCCTCCCCCCTCCCCATGATACGCCCCGATGTGTGATGTTCCCCTTCCCGAGTCCAAGTGATGTCATTGTTCAGTTCCCACCTATGAGTGAGAACATGCGGTGTTTGGTTTTCTGTTCTTGTGATAGTTTGCTAAGAATGATGGTTTCCAGCTGCATCCATGTCCCTACAAAGGACGCAAACTCATCCTTTTTTATGGCTGCATAGTATTCCATGGTGTATATGTGCCACATTTTCTTAATCCAGTCTGTCACAGATGGACATTTGGGTTGATTCCAAGTCTTTGCTATTGTGAATAGTGCCGCAATAAACATATGTGTGCATGTGTCTTTATAGCAGCATGATTTATAATCCTTTGGGTATATACCCAGTAGTGGGATGGCTGGGTCATATGGTACAACTAGATCTAGATCCTTGAGGAATCGCCATACTGTTTTCCATAATGGTTGAACTAGTTTGCAATCCCACCAACAGTGTAAAAGTGTTCCTATTTCTCCACATCCTCTCCAGCACCTGTTGTTTCCTGACTTTTGAATGATTGCCATTCTAACTGGTGTGAGATGGTATCTCATTGTGGTTTTGATTTGCATTTCTCTGATGGCCAGTGATGATGAGCATTTTTTCATGTGTCTGTTGGCTGTATGAATGTCTTCTTTTGAGAAATGTCTGTTCATATCCTTTGCCCACTTTTTGATGGGGTTGTTTGTTTTTTTCTTGTAAATTAGTTTGAGTTCTTTGTAGATTCTGGATATTAGCCCTTTGTCAGGTGAGTAGATTGCAAAAATTTTCTCCCATTCTGTAGGTTGCCTGTTCACTCTGATGGTAGTTTCTTTTGCTGTGCAGAAGCTCTTTAGTTTAATCATATCCCATTTGTCAATTTTGGCTTTTGCTGCCATTGCTTTTGGTGTTTTAGACATGAAGTCCTTGCCCATGCCTATGTCCTGAATGGTACTACCTAGGTTTTCTTCTAGGGTTTTTATGGTATTAGGTCTAACATTTAAGTCTCTAATCCATCTTGAATTATTTTTCGTATAAGGAGTAAGGAAAGGATCCAGTTTCAGCTTTCTACTTATGGCTAGCCAATTTTCCCAGCACCATTTATTAAATAGGGAGTCCTTTCCCCATTTCTTGTTTTTGTCAGGTTTGTCAAAGATCAGATGGCTGTAGATGTGTGGTATTATTTCTGAGGACTCTGTTCTGTTCCATTGGTCTGTATCTCTGTTTTGGTACCAGTACCATGCTGTTTTGGTACCAGTACCATGCTGTTTTGGTTACTGTAGCCTTGTAGTATAGTTTGAAGTCAGGTAGCGTGATGCCTCCAGCTTTGTTCTTTTGACTTAGGATTGTCTTGGCAATGTGGGCTCTTTTTTGGTTCCATATGAACTTTAAAGCCGTTTTTTCCAATTCTGTGAAGAAACTCATTGGTAGCTTAATGGGGATGGCATTGAATCTATAAATAACCTTGGGCAGTATGGCCATTTTCACGATATTGATTCTTCCTATCCATGAGCATGGTATGTTCTTCCATTTGTTAGTGTCCTCTTTTATTTCACTGAGCAGTGGTTTGTAGTCCTCCTTGAAGACGTCCTTTACATCCCTTGTAAGTTGGATTCCTAGATATTTTATTCTCTTTGGAGCAATTGTGAATGGAAGTTCATTCATGATTTGGCTGTTTGTCTGTTACTGGTGTATAAGAATGCTTGTGATTTTTGCACATTAATTTTGTATCCTGAGACTTTGCTGAAGTTGCTTATCAGCTTAAGGAGATTTTGGGCTGAGACAATGGGGTTTTCTAAATATACAGTCATGTCATCTGCAAACAGGGACAATTTGACTTCTTCTTTTCCTAACTGGATACCCTTGATTTCTTTCTCTTGCCTGATTGCCCTAGCCAGAACTTCCAACACTATGTTGAATAGGAGTGGTGAGAGAGGGCATCCCTGTCTTGTGCCAGTTTTCAAAGGGAATTTTTTCAGTTTTTGCCCATTCAGTATGATAGAAAATGTTTTAACTTGACAAAATTATCCTATAGTTCACCTAAGTAGAATAGCCAAGATGTCTGGGAATAGGGGTGATAATACAGTCTTTTACCTGCAGACACTAAGACTGAATGAAATAATGTAAAGCTGAAATAATGTTAAGACTGTACTACCGATGCAAAAACAGACAAGCATGGTGACAGAGCAGAAATACAGCAATGCACCCAAATGTTTGTAATCAGTGGAGGAAGGCTAGGTTATTTAACAAATGAGGGCAATGAGCCAATCATTTGTAAAATAAAGTTAGAAACTTACCTGTTAGCTTAAAACAAAATAAATTCAGCAGGGATGCATTATTTACATTTTTTAAACAAAGCTGCCAATATCATAGACTGAACTGCTGCAGGAAGCTCCCAGATTCCCTACCCTACCTCCAAACACATGGAAGTTATGCTTTAATATATATATTTAAAAGCCGGGCTCTATGGCTTATGCCTATAATCCCAGCACTTTGGGAGGCTGAGGCAGGCAGATTGATTGAGCCCTGGGGTTCGAAACCAGCCTGGGAAACATGGCAAAACCCCATCTCCACTAAAAATACAAAAATTAGCTGGGTGTGGTAGCGTGTGCTTGTAGTTTCAGCTACTCAGAAAGCTGAGGTGGAGGGATCGCTTGAGCCTGGGGAGATCGAGGCTGCAGTGAGCCATGATTTTTATATATATGTGTGTGTATATATACACACGTACATATACTATATATATACAAAATTTTTCTTCATATCTTTTTGAACAATTTGACCATGATGTGCCTAGGTGTCTGTATTTATCCCATTTGGGATT
>NC_045448.1:45262883-45302806 GCF_002776525.5 Piliocolobus tephrosceles | reverse complement strand
TCACTGACAGTTTGTTCATTTAAAAACATATTTTTGTTTTCATTCTGCTTCAGTTTGAATAATTTATTTTGCCCTATCTCCACATTCACAGATCCTTCATTTGGAATACCCCAATGTCCCAGCTGCTATGAATCCCATCCGAAGACATGATTTCGGATATTGTGTTTTTCAATTCTAGAATTTTCGCCGGGTTTTATAGTAGTGCTTCCATTTCTTTTCTGAAATACTCCCATATAATTCTTTACTCATTCTATCCACCTTTTTCTATACATTCTCTAACACATTCCTAACAGTTATCCTTGTCTGATTCCAAGTTGCAGAGCATTCATTCTACAAATTGCTCAACAGTACTCTTCAAAGTGTCAAGACTTTCCAGGTGTGGTGGCTCACGCCTATAATCCTGGCCCTTTGGGAGGCCGAGACAGGCAGATCACTTGAGGTCAGGAGTCCGAGACCAGCCTGGCCAACATATTGAAACCCCATCTTTACTGAAAAATCCAAAAATTAGTCCACCTGGCAGCGCCCACCTGTAATCCCAACTACTCAGGATGCTGAGGCAGGAGAATCGCTTGAACCCGGGAGGCGGAGGTTGCAGTGAGCCGAGATTGCGCTGCTGCACTCCAATCTGGGCGACAGAGTGAGACTTTGTCTCAAAAAGAAAAAAAATAAAAGTGTCAAGGCCATGAAAAGAAAAAAAGACTGAGGAACTAACCCAGATTGGAAGATACTAGGGAGACATGACAATGGAACTCTGAGTGGGAATCCGAGGTGGGATTCTGAGCCCTCTTCATTCCCTGCTTTATATACCCACAGCCGCAGCTAGGAATACACTGGCCCCAACCACACAACCTCAGGCTAGTAGGCCCCACCCACTCACCTGTGGCTGGCATGGTCACTTCACCAACAATGCCCCTGGTTATGGGCTTTGCCCACTGCTCTAAATCTGGTGAATTCCCTACAGTCCTCTCAGAGAAGCTGCCAGTATTCCTAACTTGCCCAGGCCTGGCAAACTTCACATCAGCCAAGTTGGGGAGAGGAGCAGCCTCAGGCTAAGACGTTACAGATTCCCACTGTCCATACCCAGAGTTCAGCAGTTTTTCAAGCATAAAAGCTTCTCAGGTGGTCTGCCTTTGATCAGTTTCCAAAATACTGAAAAGGTTATTTTTATCTATTTTTGTCTGACTTAATAGTTGGTTTTATGGGAAGAGTGGTTGCCAGTTTCCTCATTAGGCCACAGCCAGAAGTCCTGCATGAATATTTGTTAAAGAATAACTGGAGAGAGAGAAATGTATTAATAAAGTTAGTCTATTAGCAATATTATCATAGATGAGTGAAGGACAGATCATTTGCAATTAATGCACATAAAGATGCCAATCTTGCTTGGGACGAAGATAGAAATTTGTTAAGTTAAATAAGCATATTAAAAATGTAAGAGCAATCACTTAAAAAATAGAATATACAATTTCAAACTAATTAAGGAAACCAAGGGAGAAATAAAGAAAACTCAATGGATCCATTAGAGGACTAAAAAGATGGAAAGAAAAAGAAAGAAGTATTGTAAATTAAAAACACAAAATTATGTATCGGGACAAAAGTCCCATTATGTCAGTAAATGTAAAAGTGAAAGTAAAAGTAAATGAATTAAGCTTTCTTTTTATGATAGAGTATTCAGATGAATAAAAAGCCAAAATCTAGATACACATTGATTACAAGGTATAAATCTAAAAAATAAAGACACAGAAATATTAAAATTAAGGAATATAAGAATTATATACTATGCAAATATTAACCAAAAAAGAACTGGTATAGCAATATTAATAAGAATTACTTAACCATAAAGAAAGCAATCCTGTGAGGAAGCATAGCTATTATATTGCTTTCAAGGGATTGTAAATTGCTACAAACTCCGGGAAGTAATTTGTTAATATGCACCAAAGGCCTTAAAATAGGGTTTTTTAAATTATGAAATTCCATTTCTTGGAATTTATCCTAAAGAAATAGTCATATGATGAGCAAAAATACATATAAAACGATGTGCCATAAATAGTAATTGTTAAAGCAAAGGGTTTTGGAGTCTAGGCTTAAATCTCTGCACCACAGTTTTCTGATTGATGACATTGGCATAATAGTTATACCTATTTCATAGGGGTATTATAAATATTAGATATGGAAATATACATAGCACATGTAAAAGAGTAGCTGGCACATAATGATAAAAGCTAATGCTTACACGATGTTTAATATATTCAAGTTCTAAGGCATTGTTCTAAGAGAACTAGACCTTTATACTCGTTTAATTTAATGAGTGTAATATATGAGTGTAATGATTTAATTGGAATAGAATCTCTTCTGAGATTGTACTAGTAGGTGCTATTGTTATTATCTTCATTTTAGGGATTAGGAAACTGAGGTACCAAGAGGTTAGTTAACTTGCCCAAGATTATACATCTAGTTAGTGCTTGGGTCAGGATTTGAACCCAGGGAGTTTAGCTCCTAAGTCTGTGCTTTTAACACCGTGCTACTATTAATAAGCTGCAACACTGAAAAGAATACAAATGGGGATTTGGATAAATATTTGATTCATAACATAGAACACTGTACATCCATCTTAAATGCCAGTACAGAAGTAGAGAAAAAGAGCTACATTGTACTGGATACTACACTATGTGACAGACACTATTGTAAGCATTTTACGTAGATTATCTCCATTGATCCTTATAAAAACTTCGAAAGGAACTATTATTATTTCCTTCCAGATGAGGAACCTGGGGCACAGAGTTTGGGTAACCTGCCCATTATCTCACAGTTGCCCTGGCACAGGCAGGACTAGTACCTTGCTATCTGGCTCTCCCCCATTCTTAACACCACACCAGTGTTATGTAGACAATGATCACAAACTCCCCAGCCTGCGTTCCTCAGTCTGTCCCACCCTCACTTCGCACCGCAGTGATGCCCAGGTTGCAATTTTTCCGATGGAAAAGCCGGGGAATAATTCTTATAGTTTCCCTGTTTTTCTCATCTCCCAGCTTGGATCCATAATTGAGTTTTGTCTGCCTCCAAATTTATCTCAAATCTACCCACACTTTTCTATGTTCCCGAGCACCACCCCCCGTTCCAGCCATGTCATCTCAGTGACAATTGCAGTAACCTCTCTACAGATCTGATTTACCTGCTTGTCTGCTCAAGTCTACTCTTAACCAGCTGCCAGGAAGATCCTTTAAAAATGTAAAGAAGTTTTTAAAAAATCATGTTATTCACCTGCTTAAAGTCATTGAAAGTTTTTGCGTCGCAGTTTGCATACGTTCTACACATGCCTTCACACCTCCCGCAAGGTACCCCACAACCTGCTGCCTTTGTCCAAGGCTTCTTTCTGGGCTCACTTCACCTCAAACTCTCTTCCAGTTCCAAGGCCCTCCATGCTCTCCCCTACCTGGATGGCTCCTCCCAATACAGTTCACAGAGCTGATTCCTTCTGATCCTCAAAAACCCGTCAAGATGTCACCTCCTCAGAAAAACCATCTCTGACCACCTAGTCTAAAGCAGTCATCCATTAGCTCCAATGTTCTCCCTTAGACATTCCTCCACTCTTTTTCCTCCTAACACCTCATTGTTTCAGCCAACAAGTATTTCTTGAGCATCTACTATGTGTCAGGCATTATTCTAGGTGCAGAGAATACAGCAGTAAACAAAACAAGGCTTACCAGAGCTTGTCATTTTATTTTTATTTACTCCTTTATGCAGTGGGATCAGTCACTTAGATATTAATTTTTGCTTTATTCCCATGGATACAGAAACCCCATGAAGGAAAATGTAATTTCCCCTCTCCCAATTCTCAAAGCAGCTGAACCTTTGTGGTCTAACCAGTCTAGGCTCTTTGGGAGGGTCATATCTCCCAGGTATTGGTGAGTTTCTGGGGAAGGGGCTAGCACTGGGCAAGGGAAGGAAGGAGTGGAAGCTGGTGTTTTTAAAAAGAATACTGTACCAGGAAACTGAGTAAACTCCTGGGTGCAGAATTCAGTGGGAGCAGGGATTTCCTCTGAGGGTGCAAAGCACATGTCTCCACGGTGGGAACCCACCTGGGGGCTGATAGAACAGAAGAGGGCTTTGAGTAAGCGTTCTCCAGCCCCCCAGGGAGCAGGTCCACCAAGGACAACCCCAGAAACTGTGAGAGCTGTGGGCTGAGGATGTGAGAGCTGCCTCCTGTTTTCTGGCCACAAAACCCTAGGATTTTGGTACAATCCGTGGGAAAGGAAACGACCCTGGCAGCTAATGTTGAAGTTAGTGCAGACTTTGGCAAGGGTAGAGCTGAGATCCAGATTTGATGGGATTTAGGGAGAAAATTTCACACCTAAGTGACGTGGAGCAACTCATAACTGTTTCTCTTGTCTGCTGGGTGCCTATCCCTCCGTTCTAGAAGCCAGCTTTGTGCAGCGCTATTGTGTTCAGGGCCTACTAGAACACATAGCCCCTCAGGACTTCATATATGTTTGTTAAATGAGTGATTTTGGAAAATTATACATAAAAATGTTAATATGAGTAACACTGAAGAAGGGATTATAGGTGATTTTAAAATGAAAGTGTAGGCCAGGCACAGTGGCTCATGCCTGTAACCCCAGCACTTTGGGAGGCCAGGGCAGTGGATTGCTTGAGCCCCGGAATTTGAGACCAACCGGCAACACGGCAAAACCCCATCTTTACAAAAAACACAAAAATTAGCCAGGTGTGGGGATGCGTGCCTGTAATCCCAGCTACTCAGGAGGCTGGATGGGAGGATCACTTGAATCTTGGAGGAGGAAGTTGCAGGAGCCGAGATCATACCACTGCGCTCCAGCCTGGTTGAGAGAGCAGGACTCTGTCCAAAGAAAAAAACATAAAATAAAATGAAAGTCTAATTCATCATCACTGTTACAAATGCTCATATCTTTGACTCTAAACTTTTTTTTTTTTTTTGAGAGAGAGAGTTTCACTCCTGTTGCCCCCGCTGGAGCGCAATGGTGTGATCTCAGCTCACTGCAGCATCCGTCTTCCAGGTTCAAGAGATTCTCCTGACTCAGCCTCCTGAGTAGCTGGGATTACAGGCATGCGCCAACACACCCGACTAATATTGTAGACTCTAAACTTCTGTTTCAAGGAATTTCTTGTAAGGCTATCCAAGCATGTGTAAGGATATGCATATACAAGGTACTTCCCCGAAGCCTTTTGGTAATCTCAACACATTGGGAACAACCCAAATAGCTATCAGTAGGGGACTTACTAAATAAATTGCAACAAAATATTATACAGCTGAAAAGAAAACTCTTTGTATAATGAAAGAGAATTATATATTGCCAGGGTATATTGCCAAATGAAAAAACAACAGATAGTGTGTGTGATGTAATAGGTAAAAGGAAAAAATAATAGGCAGGAGTGTGTGTTTGCTTATACACCACATACCTCTGGAAGGGTAAAGACACTGATTGCCTTTGGGAAGGGGAACTGTGTGTTTGTGGAGTGGAGTGGAAGGGAGAGTTTTTGCTGATTATCTTTCTGACTTTTTTGAGCTTTTAATCATGTTAATATGTTTTCTATTTTTAAAAAATAGTTAAATATCCAAATAAAATCATTGTTTTCTTTTCTGGTTCTTTTTTTTTTATTTTCTCATAAGTGAAAGACTACTTGCTTTTCTTAATTTTGAAGAAAGAAAAAGAGGGTGGTGATTCCTCAAGGATCTAGAACCGGAAATAGTATTTGACCCAGCAACCCCTTTACTGGGTATATACCCAAAAGATTATAAATCATTCTACTATAAAGATACATGAACACATATGTTTACTGCAGCACTATTTACAATAGCAAAGACTTGGACCCAGTGAAATGCCCGTCAATGATAGACTGGATAAAGAAAATTTGGCACATATACACTATGGAATACTATGCAGCCATAAAAAGAATGAGTTCATGTCTTTTGCAGGGACATGGATGAAGCTGAAACCATCATTCTTAGCAAACTAACACAGGAACAGAAAACAAAACACCGCATGTTCTCACTCATAAGTGGGAGTTGAACAATGAGAACACATGGACACAGGGAGGGGAACATCACATACCAGGGCCGGTTGGGGAGTGGGGTCGAGGGGAGGGAGAGCATTAGGACAAACACCTAATGCGTGTGGGGCTTAAAACCTAGATGATGGGTTGATGAGTACAGTAAACCACCATGGCACACGTATACCTGTGTAACAAACCTGCACATTCTGCACATGTATCCCAGAACTTAAAGTAAAATAAAATTTAAAAAAAGGAAAAAGAGGTAACAAGGGAAACTCATTGATAGAAAGTAAGGTCTAATTGAAAAGGACAAGAAATCTACACCATTTTGCGCCTGGAAATGTGTTTTAGGTGCCCCTTTGTATGAAGGATGTCAAGCCAAATGTGGCTGAGCCTTTTCATCAATGAAACTAGTAATATAATAATGTGGGAGGGAGCATTTTCTTAAAACATGTCCTGTGGATTCCTCTAAATAGAAGTGATTTTAAAATTCCGTTACATTGCAGTCTTCTCTTTAGACTTTATTGTCATCAACATCTGTTTTTTAAAAGAAAACAGCTTCTACCCAAGGAAACCGCTGAGCTCTGTCAAAGCTACTTACAGGAACCAAAAGTGTCTAAGTCTGGGGCCTGAATGTATGCATGTGTGCAGCTGTGGGGTTGATGCAGAACCAAATGAAGAGCTGGGTACAGAGCACATGGGAAATAAAATCAGTGTTGGCAGCGGGTGGGAAACCAAGCGCTTTAGAAGCTCGGGGGTTTTAAGCTGTCTTTAGTTTCTTAGCCGAACAAATGAACACCCTAGATGAGATAAGAAGCCAAACATCTTCGACATGTATCTCCCTGTACTTTTCTTATGCCACCTGCCCTCGTGGGGCTTCCAGAATTCAGAGGCACATCATGATGGTCTCCACTGTTTGGGAGCTGCACACTATAGATGTCCTCACTGGATAATCAACAGGGAATACCTTCTTTAATTAAGTCCCCGGCACACGATGTTTTTGAGCTGAAAGGGCTATCTCTATCTTTTCTGTTTCCCAAATGAAGAAGCCGAGTCCTAAGGAGTGTAAGTGGTTTGTCTAAGATCACCTAGCAAGTTAACGGCGAGACCTGAGCTCTTGATACAGCACCTCCTTCTGTTGTTTGTTTCTGTTGTTGTTATCGTAGCATGGATGCATCTGTAAGAAGCAGATCAGGGTTGGGGACTCCTTTCAAATGCTGGTGACTGGTGGCGCCGCTAATTTGCTGGGAGATGGTAGACAAGTTCCTTATACTCTCTAAGTCAGTTTCCTTGTCCCAAAACTAAAATAAAACAAGAACAATCTCACAGTTTGATAAAATGGCCTGGAAAAGAGAAGATTTGGGGTAAATACAAGTATCCCATCCCTACTCTTGGTCTCGTCACAGATGGACTCTGTTTCTTTATTTGCAAAATGGAGAAAATGGAGATGTCCCTACGGTCCCCTCCAGCCCAAACATGCTGTGAAAGACCTTTGTACACAGAAGGTGCGGGAAAAAGTGTATTAATTTTAATTGATTGTAGTACTATTTACCCAAATTGGTTTCCAGGCTTTTTGTTAGCTCAGAGGCTATAGTTGCTTCCAGTTTTACCCCTGAGCTTTTGTTGGGACTTTTCAACTGTCTGCTGTGTATTTTCCCTTCCCTGCTGCTCTGGGGTGTGGGCCTGGATTCAACTCATGGACTGGGGGCAGTCAAGGGTTTTCATTTGCCACAGGAAGATCATTGGCAAGTGAGCAGGACCCTGTCCCACATGAAGGATCATAGGTTTTTTAAATTCAGGGCTTGAGCATGAAGATGGCAACCAGGGAAGAATACCCTTTCTCCCTCCTTCCCGGTCCTCCTCGCCAGCCTACCAGCTTTGCTGGTTAGTCCGTAGTCATGAACCAGGAAGTGGGGGGCACCAGAAGCCCACCAATCACTTCTACGCTCTGGCCCCTTGGCTCTCCGGCCTGTTCCCATCCATCTGGCACTTGTCTCAAAGGCAAGAGCGAAGTCCTGAATATCCCTGGTTCCTTTCTCCCTAAGGAGAGGACAAAACAGTAAACTGAGAGATGAGAAGGAAGGTAGAAGAAGATACACTGAGAGGCAAATGATTTAAAGCCCACCAACCATTTCAGAAATGACTGAGCCTGTGCTGAACAGCCAGATTCTACTTCCCAGGCTTATACTGAGGAATAAGTGAAATTAAATAAGAGAGTATATGTAAAATACCTGGAACAGTGTCTGGAATGTGGCATAAACTCAATAAAGGGCAACTGTTATTGTTATTGAGGAAGTCCTGGATTTAAAGCGAGAGACTTAAAGCTGGAAGAATGTGGTGAGAAATTTTAAAAGCCACGCACATACATCAGAAGAGCTAAAATATGAAATAGTGGCACCGGGCACGGATGCAAACCACTCATCCATTGTGGGTGGGAATATAAAATGGCACAGCCATTCTGGAAAAGTTTGATAATTTCTTATAAAACGAAGCATGCAATTACCATATAAGCCAGCAATTGTACCCTTGGGTGTTTATCCCAGGAAAATGAAATGTTTTATGTTTACAAAAAACCTCTATATAAACGTTCATAGCAACTTTATTCTTAATAGCCAACAACAGGAAGAACCCCAGATATCCTTCGATGAGTGAATGGTTAAACAAACGGTGGCACATCTGTATCATGAAAGACTACAAAGAAACAAAAAGGAGCAAACTATTGACACATACAACAATCTAGATGAATCTCAAGGGGATTATGTGATTTCTAAAAATCAAGTTCCAGGAGGTATCATATACTGTATGATATGATTCCATTTACATAAGACTCTTGAAAAGACAAAAGCACAGAGAATTAGGACAGATTGCCAAAGTTCCAAAGTTGCCAAAGGTTAGGGACAGGGTAGCGGTGGAGTGGAGGCAGTAGCTGGTGGGTGGGTGAGCAGGGAGGTGGGTGTGGTTACGAAAGGCTAGGAAAAGGGATCCTTGTGATGATGGAACCGTTCTAACTTGACTGTGGTGATGGATGCTACAGCCTCTGTACCTGATAAAACTGCATAGAACTTAATACACGGAAAAGTGGTGAAATCCGAATGAGTTTAGTGGGTTGTATCAACATTACTTTTCTGGTTGTGTTATTATTATACATAGTTTTGCACCCAGTTAGGGAAAACTGGGTAAAGGGTATTATTTCATAAAACTGCATGTGAATCTATAATTATCTCAACATAAAATGTTTAATTAAAAAGACAAAACTGTAAAGAATTGTGTGTGCATGTGAAATACTATTTCTTTTTTTGTTTGTTCATTTCTTTTTTAAAACATTTTACTTTAAGCACTGGGATACATGTGCAGATGTGCAGGTTTGTTACATAGGTATACATGTGCCATGGTGGTTTACTGCACCTATCAACCCATCATCTAGGTTTTAAGCCCCACATGCATTAGGTATTTGTCCTAATGCTCTCCCTCCCTTTGCCCCTCAACCCCCAACAGGCCTCGGTGTGTGATGTTCCCCTCCCTGTGTCCATGTGTTCTCATTGTTCAACTCCCACTTATGAGTAAGAACATGCGGTGTTTTGTTTTCTGTTCCTGTGATAGTTTGCTAAGAATGATGGTTTCAGCTTCATCCATGTCCCTGCAAAGGACATTAACTCATTCCTTTTTATGGCTGCATAGTATTCTGTGGTGTATATGAACCACATTTTCTTTATCCAGTCTATCATTGGTGGGCATTTGATTGGTTCCAAATCTTTGCTATTGTGAACAGTGCTGCAGTAAACATATATGTGCATGTGTCTTTACAGTAGAATGATTTATAACCCTTTGGGTATACACCCAGTAGTGGGACTGCTGGGTCAAATGGTATTTGTGGTTCTAGATCTTTGAGGAATCGCCACACTGTCTTTCACAATGATTGAACTAATTTACACTCCCACTAACAGTGTAAAAGCGTTCCTATTTCTCCACATCCTCGCCCGCATCTGTTGTTTCCTGACTTTTTAATGATCGCTGTTCTAACTGGCGTGAGATGGTATCTCATTTTGGTTTTAATTTGCATGTGAAATGCTATTTCTATAGTAAGAATTCTAGAGGCACATTTACAGTTGCTTAAATATCAGATAATTCATTATAGCACTGCTCATAATAGCAAAAGAGTGGGAGCAACTTAAATATGTCCATCAGTAGGGTACCAGTTAAATATAGTACAACCATGAAATGGAATGCGATGTAATTTTTAAATAAAATGAAAAAGCGTGGCTCACGCTTGTAATCCCAGCACTTTGGGAGGCCGGGGCGGTGGATCACGAGGTCAGGAGATCAAATCCATTCTGGCTAACACGGTAAAACCCCATCTCTACTAAAAATACAAATTAGCCGGGCATGGTGGTGGGTGCCCGTAGTCCCAGCTACTCGGAAGGCTGAGGCAGGAGAATGGCGTGAACCCGGGAGGCAGAGCTTACAGTGACCCGAGATTGTACCACTGCACTCCAGCCTGGGCGACAGAGGGAAACCATGTCTCCAAATAAATAAATAAATAAAATGAAAAAGCTCTTTATGTACTAATACAGGAAGAGTCCAAGGATATATTGTGGGTCATAGGGGAAAAAAAGCAAAATGAAGAACAATGGATACGGAATGATATAATTTGTATTTTTTTTAAAATTACTTGGATTTATATATATTTTTAAATCTCTAGAAGTATATACAAGAAACTAATAACAGTGGCTACCTGTTTTGTTCTGTTGTTTTTGAGGGGATGCGCACAAATTTAAAAACTAAATGAAGAGAGATTAAGGTTGGAGGGGGGCGGTGAAGAGGGCCTCGCTGTATGTCTTTTTCCAGTAGGCGATCAAGAAGGACTTGTTTAGATGAACTTCCTCTCAACCGATGCCACCCCGAAAGAAAAACCCTTGTGTCTTTCACATTCATTTGACAGTTACCACCCTCTAGGACATGCACTTCTGCTATTTCCCTGAATTTTTAATGAACGTTGTGTCTGTGGAGCTGGGGCTTGGCTCCTTCACCAACTCACCATGGCTGCCTATCCATCTGCTTCCTTTCACCACCCAGCCTGTGCCTGAGGTCCCCAGGGACAGTCCTCTTCATCTCTTCCTCGGGTGTCCATCCCAGGGCCTTAGGTGAATTGGGCCGTGCTTAGCCTTCAGTTCCTGCCCTGTCCCAGCAGGAGCATTCACCTGTATTAGAGCATCGTTTTCATGGCTTAGAATAGGCTCAACCAACTTATACCTCCAGCGGGCCATGCTGTCCCCCTCCACCTTGTACCTTTGCACACATGGCCCTCTTGCCCTAGAACCACAATGTAGAGCTCCCTCTCCATTGATTCAGTAGATGTTTTTTAAGCACTTCCTATATGTCAGGTACTGGGTGAGAAATGGTATGTACTGGTGAACAAAACAGACAAAAACACCTGTTCTCATTGACTTTATAATAGTTTTAGGTGAAATGTCTGTTTCAGAAAACTTGACCTCCTGAGCAGTGTGACTGCCCCTCCTCTGTAAATGCTGTGGCCCTGTACTTCCGCATCTGCATGTGGGACAGGACTCCCTGGGTGGATCTAACGGGGTGACTCTTTCACATCGTGGAGGGACCATCCTTCCACATACTGCCCCAGCTGGCAGCCCTGCCTAGGCCCTGGCCAGGAGATTAGCTCATTTCATAGAATTATTTGGAAGATTAAGTGAGATAATTGGTTGCAAACTGACCAGCACAGCGCCTGAGGCCAAGAAGACTAAACTTGTATTCACTGTAGTGTTGTAGAGGGATTACGTACAAGGATTTGGAGGTCAGGCAGGGTTCAAATCTTAGCGTATCACTTACTGTGACTTTGTGCAAGCTACTCAATGACTCTAATTCAACTTCCTCATCTATCAAATAGGGAATCATTATAACAGCTAAAATGTTGTTAAAATACAGTATGCACATTTTTAAGCTCATGCATCATCGTCTCTTCAATTCTCAAAAATATCCTGTGACTTAGCATCCCAATTTTATAGTTCTGTGAAGGCACATGCTGAAAATCACATAGCTGGAAATGGTGAACCCAAGCTGCCCAGTAGCAGAGTGTGGGCACTTACAACCTCCACACACCCCAGTCTTTCCAGCAGAATCTACCTCAACAGGCTGTGGTAGGAGTTAGACGAGATGACACATATGAATCACTTGGGCACCATGTCCAGCACGTGGTAAGTGATCCATAAATGTTCACAGTGCTTGGTACTATTAATGCTATTAATTTGCTTAGTGGTGAAATGGTTTCACCATCTATTTGGATAAAGATGGATTGATAAAGATTTAATTGAGGGAGTAAAGCCTTTCGTCTTACCCAGTCAGAGCAGAAGAAAGAGCAGCGCAGTGTCAGAGAGCTCTATCAAGGCTGGGTCCAAGGCAATTATTTTTCCACAAATGTTTCCACAGTGGCCTGCACTGTCTGAGGCACAAAAGTGGACACAGCAGAACCTTGGTGGGTACTTTATAACCTGGGCAGAATGGGATCAATCTGGAACTTTATAAAGCAAGCTGACCTCCTGCATAGGTCATCAGTCTGCCCAACTGCAGGTATTTCCTGAGACCCTCCTAGGCGTCCATGCTGCAGGGAGAAGGGAGAGGAGAGTGGCATGGGTGCTATCGTAAGCCTCACAGAAGCATGAATGATAGATGGGCCAGCATTCAGAAGCACTCCAGACACCACATTATGTTAAATAATGCCACCTGCCATGCGTGCACCTCCAAACCAACCACCAGCTCTGGGGCCTAGCTTGCAGATTCATTTTATCCTTGCTCTCTCTATTCAACCCCACCCTCCACCGTGGCCCACATGCCCCCAAACATGGTGGTGGATGATGTTCAATGTGGCTTCAATTCCTGTGACAATGGGGGAATGCTCTGTGTTTCTGAATTGCTCTCCTTAGTCTAACCATCTAGAAGGAGCTTTTGCCTGACGTGGTGAAGTTTGGCCAAACTCCTTGCTCTAGTCTCCTTCATCACCCAGTTAGTCTTTGCCACTCCCCGAGGTTCACCCAGAAGCAGACAAAGCCAACAGGCAGGCTCAGACAGACGAGGTGTCCTGGGCAGGCTCACATTAGGCATTCCTTGAAACTAGTGGCTTAAATATTCATTAAACATCTGGAGGAAACAGCAAGAGCAGTGGGTGAAAGGCAGGGAACACTGCTCAGTCTCACCCCCCACCATTCCTCAAATCAACAGATCTGCAGTGAACTGACGCTGCCACCACTGTGTGTAGCCACCATCACCACCCAGAGACAGGATAGCAACCGCCAGCTGCAACTGAAGCACGTGCCTTTTGTGGCTTATCAAACTATTCCTTTTAAGTGGTTACGAAGCCTTCCTTGAGAGCACTTCCTTCACTCCACAAATATTTATTGATCACCTGCCAGGGGCTGGGAATACTGCAGTGAATCAAATAGTCAGTAGCCCCTTTGAAAAATTGTATTTATTTAACAAACATATGTGACAAGCACCATACTAAACACTCTTCAAGATTCACATATTTTAGCCTCATTTATGACCCTTTGAAATCGGTACTATTATTACCCCCATCTTCCAGATGGAACAACTGAAGGACAAAGTTAAATAACTTAAACGGCAAAGCAGGATTTAGACCTGGGCGATTTGGCTCCTTAGTCTATATGCCAAACCCCAAAAGACAAATATCCTTTTCCCTAGTCCATACCATTTGTTGCCTCTTGTGAATTGGCACCTCTTAACCTAGAAATGCCCTCAGAGCAGGGCTGGGCTCTCAGTTTTCCTCTAAATGAGCAGACAACAGGGCCGGAGCTCCCTCCTCGACTTCCTCCATGCCGATTGGGCAAAGATGGAGCAGGCCTTCGCTTCCACATCTTGTGGGCTCAGTTCTTTCTGGGGAAACTTTGAATTGGGGGGCTAGCATGAAGTGGAAATTCCGGGTACCCACCTGAGTCAGGCTCCATTCCTAGAAATCTGACATGACTGGGTCCCTGGTGCATACCCTGGCAGGCTCCAGCCCTCCTCAGGTGGCAGAGGGCCCCCCAGGACCTGAGAGGAAGGGGCTTCCCCTCCCCCTGCTCTTGAGGGTGGTCTTCTCCTCCCCCTCTTCTCAGTCTCTACTTCCAGGTCACCTTCTAGCTCCTCTGAGCTCACTGCAGGCCTGGGTGAGCTGACCAGAGCTGAGTTTGGAGAACCAGGCAGTGAGGGGTGTCCTTGGGGTTTGAAATTCATCTCCTCGAACTGCTCAGAGACATTTCCCCAGATCTTTACCCTAAATGTGTCCATGCTGCAGCTTAACCCCACCCCATTGCTGCAGCCACTGCTGATCTCATATCCACAAGTGGCCCATCCTCTCATGCTCTAACACCCCTTCCACACTCTGTACTGTTCTCATGTTCCCTCCTTCCACAATACCCTGTTCCTGATCAAAACACACCTCTCTTGTTCCCCAAACCCCATCTTTGGTTTAGTCTATACAATTTGTCATTTTTTTCCCTAATAAAAAAATCCCTCAAGAGCATCAAAGGAAATAATGGAGATGGTTTAATTTATTAACAAGCTTTAAGCTAATACCACATTGTGCTTGAGAAACACATTTGTCCACTTTGAAGCAACCTGACAGAGGGTATGTGTTTACTAATGAGATATTAAAATAATATTGCGTGTGCATAACTTTTTGTGGTGCTTTTTGTATCTTATTGGCTCATCATAACAGCCTTTTGCAATGTCTGGTATAAATACCATCATCCTCTTTTGATGGATCAATAAACAGAGGCTCATAAAGGTAGGTTGACTTGCCTAGAGTCACATAGTCTCTTCGGGATACTGTGTTCACCAAGTCAGCACATGGGCTCTGTGGCCTCTTCTCGAATTAAGTCCTAGGTCAAAGAGGGAATGAGGGAAACTTTGTTGTCTAGACTCTGTTAGGAGGAAAGGACAGGCCTAATATGTGTAGGTAAATCAGAGCCAGACATCTTGAAAGCAGAGGGACAGTGGTCTTGCCTGGCTTGGAGACCACTGCCCAGGCAGTAGGATGTATGGAGGGTCACCAGTTAGAGAATTTCAGTGATCTGCTTAGGTTCTTTAGATGGAGAGCTTGGGGCAATCCTCTGTTTCCTTCACCCACTTATTCTGCAAACACCCTGTGCTGTGCTGATGAGGTCCTGTGGTGGAGACATGATTAAAACCTTGTGCCAAATCCCTCTTATCCCAGCCCCAGCACAACACTGAGTAAGCAAAGGCTGCCCCCTAAACAGCCATGCCCAGAAGGTACAGCTCTCCAGAATGCACCTAGAGGCAGCAGGAAGGGCAAGGGAGATGGAGACCAGAAGCACTTCTACAGGGGCACCTGGAGGAGCCCTATTTGTTCATTTTTCCTTCAGTTTTTATTCTCTATGTCTCCACTTATAACTCTTTCACCATAGGAACAAATTGAGGCAGGAACCAGACCTTGTGCACCCCAAAAGGCCCTAGATGAAGGGGACATCACAGATGGGAGGCCTCCAATGCCCAGCTGAAGTTGTTTTCCTCCCCAAAGACTCTCCCACCACCATGGTTACAAATCATACAAGGCCTTTCAGCCCTTTGTCCAGAGTGAAGAGAGCAAGTCACAGAGCCTGCACTGAGTTCAGAAGCCCTGCACTTTGCCCTTTGTTTTTCTCCACACACGCGATGGGCAAGTCACTTAATGTCCTGAGCCCTCCCTAAGTCTCAGCTGCTATGAAGATCCAAAAGAGATGGTGGCCAGGAAGGCTTCTCATAATAGACAAATGCCAAGCGCTGGGATTATTGTCTTTCTATCAATATCTCCAGTAAATACTTGGATTTGTCTGGTCCCTTTCCTCCCTACTAACTAACACTGCATCCCTGGCACCCAGGGCAGCAGCTGGTAGACAGTGAGTACTGGTATGCATCTGTTCTTGAAGGAACAAGCAATTCTCTGTACACACCTGTCCCCACACCACCCTACTTGCCTCCCACCACAATAGAAACAAGCTGAGAATGTTGCCAGAATCTCTGTTCTTGTAAGTTCCTTGTGCCTGAGATTCCTACAGCCAGACACCATTCTCCTTGCTAAGTCCTCCCCACAGCAACCTCTAGACCTGCGCTGTCCAACACAGTAGCTGCATATGTCTCCTGAGCAGTTGAAATGTGGCTGGTGCACCTGAAGAACTAGAATTTCATTTAATTTTAACTTATTTTACTTTAAAAATTGATACTGGTTTCAGTTACTGGGAAGTTGTATGGAGTAGCTTGGGTATGTGGATCTACCTTTTCAACTGTCAATTTGATGAAATCTAAATATGATCAAGTATTTCAGATGGCAGTCTAGTGCCTGAACTGAAATGTGCTATAAGTAAGATATACACAGGATTTCAAAGATTAGTAAACAAAAAAGGCAAAGTATCTCTTCCACAAATCTTTGTATTGATTACATATTGAAAGGATGATGTTTTAGAAATATTGAGTTAAGTGGAATATGTGATTAAAATTAATGTTACCTGTTTGTTTTTTAATGTGGCTTCTAGGAATTTTTAATTTCATGTGTGTTTTGCATATTTCTATTGGACAGTGCTGATCTAGACCATCTATCTCAGTCCTCTTGGGCTGCTTTAACAAATTACCATGGACTGGATGGCTTAAAAGACAAATATTTATTTCTCACAGTTCTGGAGATTGGACTTTCAAGATCAGGACGCCAGCATGGCCAGGTTTTGGCAAGAGTCTTCTTCCAGGTTGCCGACTGCTACCTTCTCTGTGTCCTCTCATGGCAGAGGGAGAGCTAGAGAGCTCTCTGGGGTCCCATTGATAAGGGCACTAATCCCATGCATGAAGGCTCCACCCTCATGACCCAGTCACCTCCCAAATGCTCCACCTCCTAATTCTGTCACTTTGGGGGTTAGGATTTCAATGTATGAATTTTTGGGGGTACACGAGCTTTCAGTCCACAGCCCATGGCACCTTTCTCTCCTCCAAAACAAATAAAAAGGTGGAGGGGAGATTTGGAAAGCAGCAAAAGGAACTCTAGATGAAAGAAAGATCCCAACAGATCTAAGACAGCATCTTTATTCTGTTATAACACAGCAAGAATGTGCTTGCCATGTGCCAAGCACTGTTGCGAGAACTCACTGAATCCTCACAACAGTCCCATAGAGGAAGTCCATTATTATCTCTGCTTTACATACGAGGGAGCTGAGGCACAGACAAGTTGAATAATTTGCCCAAGGTTACTGGGCTAGTAAGTAGCCGACTCAGAGTTTTTCCCCCAGTCTGTCTCTACAGCCTGAGCTCTGAACTCCCCCGTAGACCGCTTCTAATTTTAGGCTATTGCTATCAATCCAATCCTCCTGTGTATCAGTGTCAGGTTGAATTCCACTCTCCCTCTGTCTAAATATTCATGGCTTCACTTCCCTCTCCCGGTGTCTCCTGCGAGTCTCACTTTCCTCCCCACAGCAACTGACTCAGTCCCCACATTGTCTGGGGTCACCCACCAGTCCACTCGCCAGGCCAGGCCTGGGCACAGCATTCTTGGCACCCCTGAAAGAGCCTTCTGGATGAAGGATAGGAGCTTTTCTGAGCCCTTCAGAATAAAATGCAATCTGAAAAAACGAATAGCCATGGGAAGTTGCATTTAGGGCAGAGAGGGGGTTGGCAAGGGGAGATGAAGGGGAACAGGGGAGAGAGATTCTTTTTTTTTATTATTTATTTATTTATTTTTTATTATACTTTAAGTTCTAGGGTACATGTGCATAACGTGCAGGTTTGTTACATATGTATACTTGTGCCATGTTGGTGTGCTGCACCCATCAACTCGTCAGCACCCATCAATTCATCATTTATATCATGTATAACTCCCCAAGGGAGAGAGATTCTTTACTGCTCACAAAGTATTACAGATGCAAGGGCTGCAAGCTTGTCCTTTGGACAAATGAAGAAGCAGCGGCCAGAACAGTGAGTAAGGGGCCTTCTCTGAGCTCTGTGCTGCAGCATGGGGTAACTCCAGGTGAGCAGGATGGGGCAGGGTCTGTAATCTGACAAAGTGGACACTAAGCTGGGGACGTAACCCCCCCACCAGGTTTACCTGCCAGGACAGAGAGTCACCCTGTGTTAACACACTCTTCCCTTCTACTCTGCTCACCCAAATATCTGTTCCTAGGCATCTCAACACCACTCCTTCCCTGCCAGGGCCCCACACCCAAGTTTTATCACCTGTGTCTTCAGGGAGCAGAGCAGGCACACATGATATCCACTTCCATCGGGGAGTCAGATAAGGCAAAGGGATCCCTCGCCAGGAGGTGGCTTGCAAAAACGTCTAAGTGGATGGGTGAGAGACTGGCTGAGGCCTGTTCCCACTCAGGTTCTCCTTCTTCTGCCAAGGGCAGAGGGAGGGCCCTGCCCGACAGGTGTGGCCCAGCCAGCTGCCACAGAGGGGCCAGGATGGGAAATGGGGCTTGGCCAGACACTCTGAACACCACTCAGCTCTGGTTGAGACCACTCAGGCCTTCAACAGGGAAGTTTTCAATGTGCAGAAACTTAGGCAAGATGAACTCCAGCTTGACCGGAAGAGAGGCTTAGAGCTGAGGGGAGCAGTTCCTGGTTGCCTTCCCAGAAGAATCCCTCACTGTTTGCTGAGCCACAAAGTCCTGAAGCCTTTGCTCACCCAGGGACAGCAAGCAGTGACCATGATGGGGATAACAGATAGTGTGGCCAGATGACCCTACCAGCTAGAAATAAGGTTGAAATAGAAATTCAAGTTGGCAAACACAGATTGAGCACGCGCTATGTGCCGAGCTCTGTGACCAAGAATGAGATTTCCCATCATGCAGGGCAGAGCTGAGGGTACTGTTTCTTATAAAAGATACCACGCTGGGGAAGAGAGGCAGGGAAGAGACCCTGTGCCTGAGGAGCTGAGATCCCTGTTGTGGAGATAGCATCAGAGTTAGAACTTGGGGAACAGGAGCCTTCCAACAGAGGGAGATGGGGAAGGCATTGCAGACAGAGGGAATAGTGCAAACAAAGGTAGAGAACTGGCAAGACACAGGTCAGGCAGTGAACAGTCAGTCAGCAGAGATGAGTAGGAGATGCAGCTGGGATGGAAGGTGGGCAGAACCTTGTAGATACCTGCATGTGTCTTACAAAAGTCTGGAATTTCTTCTGTGGGAAATACAAGGCATCACAGGTTGATGTGAAGGGGGACTGAGTGTTGAAGGAAGTAGCTAGAGATCAAATGAAGAAAGGTAGGTGAGCAGGAGGGAAGAAAGCAGGAAATGATGCCCCCAAGAACTCCCATAGTCACCATCCCTCAGTCAGTAGCAATTGGACGAGGCCTCAGATTTCAAATGTTGACATATGTCCTTTGGTGTTCCCTGTATGAGACCTCTCTAAAGGTTCCATATTTTGTGGCACTTGAGCACCTGGCAGGGCTTGGAGGCTCTGCTGAGAAAACTAGGATCAACTCCAACCTGAAGCAGGACCCAACTGTCCTGCCAGGTGGACGGCAGCAGGTGACCCTCGGCACAAACTCTTCACATCCATTGTTCTCCACCAGCTGCATGTAATTCCCCCCAAGTTCCACTGAGCTGGCCTCTGATGGTTCTGACAGCAAAGGTTTGCTGCATGAAGCCCAAATTCAGCCTATTTTAAATAAGGAGGGGAAACAAATAAAACTACATAGAACCGGAGAGTGAACAGGTCATGCGAAATACTCAGCAGCTCTTGTCATGTTCATAGTAGACAAAGCCATTCATTCTAAAGAAGGAATCAAAGATTTCATGGTTTTGTTTTATTTCAGTTATTCATGTATTTATTTTAGGAAGCCAAATGTGAATTCAATGCTAACTTCCCTCAATTCGTCTTTGGTCATTTGCTTTAGGAATACTTTGGAAGAATAAAATAATTCTGCAGTTTGGTTGAGTTAAAAGTTCCCTAGGAGGGCCATTTTCTTCCTCTCCCCTCACTGCGATTTCTGAGCCCACAGCAGCAGGCCTGGGGGAGGAGTTGAGGCATTTGGGCATCTTCTCTTCACGACCAGCACCAGCAGCCAGGGTCCCCCTGTCCCCCCTTTTCCGTTCTGTTCACCGTGAATGGCAGATTCCTCTGTCCGGGTCGGGTTTCCAATCACCATAGAAACAAACTCGAGGCAGTTTCATTAATCATTTAGAGCACAAGAAGTCTAGGTCAGTCTGATTGCAGCATATAGGGTATCATCTCCGGGCCACATGGGACTCAGTCGATTTGAATTAAAAAAGATTAAGCTGCCCTGGGCTGCCTGGCCCCATCAGTTTAAGTTCTCATGTAACAGTGGTCTCTGGAGCCATATGGATTAGTGAGTGAAGCTATGCATTTATGTGGCAGGATTCGGTGAAACATTAGACGGCTGCAGGTGTCTGAGGGGAAGAGGACAGGGATCACATACAGGTTTTTTTTATACTTGTTGCTGTTCTTTTGAAACTGGAAACAATAACTCAGTTTTATTTCTCTAGTGACAGTTACCGCTCTTGCTGACCATGAAATGGTACATTTGTTACCCGGGTGGGGTTTATGGTTCACAACGAAATGGTCTGTGAGGAGCCGCGGATGGCTATGTTCCATACCTTCTCCAGGGTGGCAGATGAGAATGATGCTTTTTTTTTTTTTTTTTTCTTTTTCTATGGAGTGGCAAGAAATTCATCAAATAAATATTGATGACATTTTAGTTTTGCTCGAATCAAGATTTATGAGCCCCAGGAAATTGACTTAGAGGCAGCTACAAATCAATGTGGCTCTGAAAGAGTTGCGTGGGGACCCCTCAGAATGAGTGCCCCTCTTCCAAAGTACCTACCTTATTTATGGGCCTCTCTGGGACTTCAAAGAAGCTCAGTAACTTAGGCCAGACTGTTTTATTGCTTCATGGAGCTAAGATGTTTTAGGAGGAAGATGCAGGTTACAGTGTATTAGGAAGCTTCTCTTGGGCGGTGGGCAAGAGCTTTCTGCGTATTGAACTGTCGATCTAAAGCTTATCACACTCTGGCTTCCAATAGAATCATTCCTAAATCTTCTCAGCAGACTCGCCTTGGTCAGAAGTCCCAGGTGATAAGCCCAAAATAGAAAGAACTTTTTTACTCTTCTCCCCCATCCCTCTTTGTTGGAGCAATTGCCTTGGGCTAACAAGGAGGCAGTCGGGCCTGAGAGAAATCAGTTACAGAGTTCTGTGGAGTGTTTCCACAGGCCATCTAGTTACAATTGGGCATTTTGTTTCTTTCTTCCTTGTGACAGTGATGATCCTGAGTGCTTTGCTGAGAATGCCTGAAAGCAGGGACCAGCCTGGAATCTGTGTCCAGCCCATCTGAATGGTCCCCGTTCAGTAGGGACAGCTTATGGTGATGGAGAAGCCAGGAGTTGGGAAACCCAGGTTCTCAAGCCAGCCATGCTACTGCCACCTGGCTGTGTTTCCTTAGGCAAGTCATGCTGCTTTCTGGGCCTCTATTGTCTTTTTTTTTGTTTTTTTTTGAGATGGAGTTTTGCTCTGTTGCCCAGGCTGGAGTGCAGTGGCGCAATCTCGGCTCACTGCAAGCTCCACCTCCTGGGTTTACGCCATTCTCCTGCCTCAGCCTCCCGAGTAGCTGGGACTACGGGCGCCCGCCACCTCGCCCGGCTCGTGTTTTTGTATTTTTTAGTAGAGACGGGGTTTCACCGTGTTAGCCAGGATGGTCTCGATCTCCTGACCTCGTGATCCGCCCGTCTCGGCCTCCCAAAGTGCTGGGATTACAGGCTTAAGCCACCATGCCTGGCCCTGGGCCTCTATTTTCCTATCTCCGAGTTAAGAAACTTGACCATCTTCTTCCAGTTCTAAGGTTCTAAAATCCCTTCCCATGTATTGAACACCTGAAGGGTTCTGAAAGAGGAGAAAATATGACTCCAGACTCTGGAGTCTGTGTGGTGGGAGCAGGAAGGGAGCTGGCATGAGCACAAATCTTCTCATCCAGCCTGGGTGAACCTTTCCTTCCTCTGAACCCCACAGCGCATCCAGACAGGACTCACAAGGCAGTACCCAGTACTCCTCTGTCTGCCGCAATCAACAACATTGCCGTTGGTGATAACCTTGGCTCGCCAAGTGGCCTGCAATCCTGCTGGGGCAGGACCGTGCCCTCAGAACCCCATTCCACCTGGTAGAGGGCTGAGCCCCTAGGAGATCAGAGCTCTATTAACTGCCAGACCTTGTTTAGAGAGAAGAAAGAAGATGGAACACAGGAAACAGGGGAGTAGATTTCCCATGAGAAAGTACCAACAGGGACTCTAGGGAGATGATGTAGTAAACTGATTTAGAACCCACAGGAGGGTGCTGGGATTATGGATTTGACTTGCTAGCAGTGACTTTCAGCAAGCTGTTTAACTACTGCAAGCCTCAGCACAGCAGGAAGATCCCAACTGCTGGGGTCAGATGTCCTGGGTACTAGTCCCATCTCTGTCACCTGCTACTTAGTGCAAGCTTAGTCAAATGGCTTCATGTGGGGGGCTCTCTGATCCCTACAGGATTTTGTTTCAAGAAGGAAGGACTTAAATTTGTAGCCATCAGGAGAGCTGCCTGCAGAAAGTCCTCAGCTGTCAGCCTCCTAGAGGGATTGCCTCAGTCCGAGAGAGTGATTTGCCCAGGGTCAGGCTCCCTTCCAGGACAGCTCGTGTCCAATGAGTGATCAGCACAGGGATCCCCCAGTGCCTTGGAACAACTCTGCAAGGCAATCCTA
The DNA here is from genome assembly GCF_002776525.5 of Piliocolobus tephrosceles. Classification (NCBI taxonomy): domain Eukaryota; kingdom Metazoa; phylum Chordata; class Mammalia; order Primates; family Cercopithecidae; genus Piliocolobus; species Piliocolobus tephrosceles. The sequence goes on along the minus strand of NC_045448.1, from coordinate 45,280,049 downwards.
GCTCCAGAGGTCCCTGGGGAGTCAGCTGAGACCCTTATTTGAAATGAATAGAAGCTCAACTTTTCCCTCTGCCCAATCCTGCTTCCATGCCCTCCTCCTTTTTGCAGGTATTAATCCCCCAAAGCACTCTCTAATACACATCCTGCCTACTCATTGCTAATTTCCATCTCAGAGTTGCTTCACAGGAAACCTAAGCAGTGACATTTTACAACTCCGAGCCATATGTCCTCATCTAGAACACTGAGACAATGATGGTGTCTAGCCCACAGGGCTGGGGTGCGGGTTAAATGAGATCATCCACATAAACATTTCACTCATTTCCTGGCATAATGAAGCCGTACTATAGATGAGCTATGTATTTGCCTAATACAAACTATTTTGCAGATAGACTGAACTTGATTTTGAAGAATGATTGTGAATCAGAACCCTGATTTTTTGCTGGGCACATGACCACGCAGAATAAAAACCATTTTTGCCAGTTTCTTTGTGTTCATGTGATTAAGTTCTGACCAATGAGAAATATTTTTAAATGGCATATGTAACTCCCAGAAAATGTCCTTAAAGACAGGAAGCCTGCCATCTGTCTTTCCTTTCTCCTTGCTAAAATACGCATGTAATGGCTGCAGCTCCAGCAGCTATCTTGAGTCATAAGGTGACCTTGGAAATGGCAACTAGGCACACCAGAACATCCAGATAGAAGAAACCTGGGTCACTCTTACCAGCCCTGGAGTGCATCTAGACTAGCATATGGGAGAGAAACACACCACTGTCATTTTGAGTTTTTTGTTAACTGGATCCAAACCTAATCCTAACTTTACATAGAGAGACTTCCAAGTGCATAAACAGACCTTGAGCAAAGGCTCAAATGGTCACGGAGCATTCACAGAGCAGTAACGAGACTGACCAATGGATAATAACAACAACAATAATAATCCTTTATGTTCACATTGTGCTTTGCAGTTAATGTTCATATTATGCTTTGAACTTTCAAATTCTTTACCATTTCATCTCCACAATTCCGCAAAGAAAAAGAAATTTATTATCTCCACTTTGCAAATGAGGTCCCAAGGTCACACAAATAGGAGCCAACAGAGTCAAAGCCAGAACTCAGATTTCTGAGGCCAGAGCCTGGGTTTCCCCCAATGCATCAGATATATACCTTTGACAATTCACTCAAACCAATTTAGGTAACAATGCTCTTGCCTAAAACTTGTATCCAGCAAATGTACACTGGTTCATATGCAATAGGATGGTTTACACTGCTTTTAAGGCATCTTGCACTCTTTAACGTTCTGTTACTGACATTAATTGTGCATCTACTATGTGATAGGCACCATGCTTTATCATGCCAAGTGCTTTGACACGTGCTATTCTCCCGTCTTCCTCAAATTATGTCTTTATCCTACATTTCCAATTTCTGTTTTCTGCCATGCTTCTGCCTCCATAAGTTTTCTCTGGTGGCCTCGAGAAGAATAGATCATTTCTTCATCCACTGTTCTCTCTTGCCTCATGAGGCGGCTCCCAGATGGATTCATACAATACCCCCTTAACCAAATCCAGGTGGGTCCCAGAGAGAAAAAACTAGTGGGTTTCTGAAAGAGTCCCCTGTTTAGGCCAGGAAAAATAAACATTCTTCTTATAATAAAGTGAGTGCGATGGTTAATGCTGAGTGTCAACTTGATTGGATTGAAAGATGCAAAGTATTGATCCTGGGTGTGTCTGTGGGGGCAATGCCTAAGGAGATTAACATTTGACTCAGTGGGCTGGGGAAGGCAGACCCACCCTTAATCTGGCGGGCACAGTCTAATCAGCTGCCAGTGAATATAAAGCAGGCAGAAAAAAAGTGAAAATGTGAGACTGGCTTAGCCTCCCAGCCTACATCTTTCTTCCATGCTGGATGCCTACTGCCTTCAAACATCAGAGTCCAAGTTCTTCAGTTTTGATACTTGAACTGGCTCTCCTTGCTCCTCAAGCTTGCAGACAGCCTATTGTGGGAACTTGTGATCGTGTAAGTTAATATTTAACAAACTCCATATATATGGAGTTTGTATATATATATATATGGAGTTTATTAAACTCCATATATATATAGAGAGAGAGAGAGAGTTTATTAAGTATTAGTCAGGGTATATGTATATGTATATATACCCTGATTATATGTATATGAATATATACCCTGACTAATACAGTGAGGGATAGGAAACTTATTATTTTCCCAGGGCTGCCATAACAAATTACCACAAACCAGGTGGCTTACAACAGGAATTTATTCTCTCACAGTTCTAGAGGCAAGAAGTCCAAAATAAAGCTGTTGGGTGGGGCAGTTCCATCTGGGTGCTCAGCAGGAGCGCCCATCACATGCCTCTCATCCAGTATCTGGTGGCTGCCAGCAATCCTAGGCATTTCTGAGCTTGTAGAGGCATCGCACCAATCTCTGCCTCCATTTTTGCATGGTATTCTCCCTGTGCCCTGGCTCTGTGTCTAAACTTTCTCTCCTTATGAGGACATCAGTGATGGGATTAGGGCTTACCCCTAATCCAGTATGACTGCATCGTAACTTGATTACATCTGCAAAGACCCTAATTCTGATGAAGGTCACTTTCATAGGTACTAGGGTTAAGACTTCAACATTTCTTTTTGGGAGATACAGTTCAACCCACACCAAAAACCAAGCAGAAACTCTGGAGCCGGAGAGATGCGTTTCTAATCCTGCTTGGTCTCACCACCCTGAAGACCCTGGGAAACTGAGATAACCTATCTGAAACTCAGGTTCCTTCTCTATGTGAAAAAGCATAACAATACATAGGAGAGATATTGAGAGGCTTAAAAGAGAAAAAAAAAATGGTCAAACACCCAGCTCATTGTCTAATATGTATTGAGGGTTTTTCCCTCCTTTCTCCAGATGAGTACCAAGAAAGAGCTGGGAGAGGGAGGGAAAAGGGCTAAAGAGACTTTGTGTGATAGGGAACTGCCACCTTGGTCAACAAGATTAGAGTCATGGCCAAAAATTAGAATCATCCCAGTAAAGCAATGTCAGGGGACCACTTAACCCAAGGGGGACTATGCTGCCTGAAGGAGAGAATGAAAACTGGAAGTGACTGGTTTTCTGCAGCTGAGACAAGCTGGTGAATTCAGAGAAGGTATCATCAAAGTTTGTATACAAAGTCCATGGGGCCTACTCCAGAAATGAACTAATTCCTCCTGGCCCAAGACTTCTGAGGAAAGGAGGAAAGCAATGTCAGGACGAGAGGAGAAAACCCAGGATCCAGAAGGACAGGCCATGTCAGAGGACATGAGGAAGTGGGTGCTGCTTAGCACTGGGCCACATCAAATGGGCCCAAGGGGCCATCAAAATCAGACCTGTTTAGGCTGAGCCATTCCAGGTTCATTCTCCTCACACCTAAGGGGCAACTCCTCAGTGGGGAAGAGCAAGGACCAGTACTAGGTCAGTCTACAGAGCCTCCCTCTGCTCTCAGCACCACCTGGGTGGGCATCCTGGGTATGCTGGCATTCTGGACGCTTCCCACAGAGCCCCATGGTAAATAACCAAAGAAGTCCAGGGGAGACGGTCAGATGTCAGGGAAGGATGGGGCAGGGGAAGCAGAGAATTAGTTATTAATAGATGTCAGGCTGCACCCTCACCTGACCAGATCATACCAGGGTACATGAGAAACATCAAACATTCCAGGGGCTTGGACAGAAGTTTTTATTGCCATCTTGCTTTGCCTAACCATGGGTGATGCTTGCTCACCCTCAAAAGTCAGCCTAGGCAAACCCTGACCCACTTTCCCCAAAATCATCACCTTATCCTCATCCTTGTCCCCCATCCTTCAAACTCCCTACCCCTGCTCAGGCACTCATAGTCCCCAGGCATGGGGCCTTATTGCTATCTTCGAGTCCTCCCTACACTTGCCCACAAGCCCTACACTCCATCACCTTAAACCTTGTGGCACTGCTGTGCCACTCATGAGCTCCACGAAGACAAGGACTATGTCTTACTCACCTTCTGTCCCCCACAGGTGTGCCTAACACAAAGACCTGCCCATAGTAGGTGTTCAGTACAAGCAAATGCAGCCTCCCAGTTTCCCCAGCTCCCCCCCAAAAGACCTCCCCCAAAAGAAAAACAACTCTGTGTACAGGGCAGAATAAGAGGAGTGTTTCCCCATAGGTTGAAGTTGAGGGAAGAAGGGAAAAAAAAAGAAGAGAGAAGGTGGGGAGAAGTGGAAGGCGAGCAACTCAGTGGAAGGAGTTGGCCAGTTTACCCAGGATTCAAACATGTCAGAGTCTTCACAACATATCCTTCTACATCTGAGGGCACATGTCTTGGTCTGTTTTGTGTTGCTATAAGAAAAATATTCAAGACCGGGTAATTTATAGTGAAGAGAAATTTATTGGCTCACAGTTCTGGAGTCTGGGAAGTCCAAGATCAAGCCACCAGCAGGGTTGGCAATTCTGACTCTAAGATGGTGCCTCAAATACTGCATCCTCACGTGGTGGAAGGCAGAAGATCAAAGAGGCAAAAGGGGGCTGAACTTGCCCTTTTATGAAGACATTAATCCCACCCAAGAGGTCAGAGCCCTCATGACTTAATCACCTCTTAGATGTTCCACCTGTTAACACCGTTACTATAGCAATTAAATTTCAACATAAGTCCAGGCAGGCAAGCAGCTCTTGTCTCCCTTGCTTGTAACAGAGTGTGGCATCCAGCCTTTCGAGTTTACTATGAACAGTCTCCTCCTGGATAAGTCTTATTCTCAGATTGGAGTCATGCCTTCTCTTCATGCCTCAAACACACACACACAAACATGTGCCCGCACACAGGTCTACACACACACACACACACACACACACCCCAGATACTCAATTAGTAGGCAATCAAGACAGGTTGATTCATATGTGGTTGTCCCTCAGTATGTGTGGGGGATTAGTTCCAGGACTCCCACATATACCAAAATCCACATATACTCAAGACCTGCAGTCAGCCCTGTGGAACCCAAGTGTATAGAAAGTCACCCCTTCATAGACACAGGTTTACATCCCTCAAATACAGTGTTTTCCATTCATGTTTGGTTAAAAAAAAAAATGCATATGATTGGACCCAGGCAATTCAAACCCTGATGTTCAAGGATCTACTGTGCTACCAGACCCCACCATCAGCACAGCAGGCACTGAGTGCAGGGATAATGTAGCTTTATTTTTCATCCCAACATCCCTCTTCAAAATCAGGGAGCTGCCTGGAAAACTGTAAGTGGACTCTCTGACCCTCTCCCTCAGATGACACCTCCCCACCCTCACCACCCCGCCCCTGTCACACTTCCCAGTCCCAGCGTGGCCAGATTTATGCAACATCTCAGGAGGCCCTGGAAGGCCAGAACAGACTCCATCTCCCTGCCCCAATCTCCCAACCCCCGGTCAATAACAGTGTTTAACCCCAGGATAACACTCTTTGGGGTAAGCATGCCCTTTCTCCAGGAGGTTGTTTCACTGCTCAAGGTCGCCCTGGTAACCCTTGGTGGGACATGTTGAAAAATGTGGTCTCGGGCTCCGGCCCTCAGTGCACAGAGCAGGTGCACGTGCCCTCTGGCTACTCTCCCTACCACGTGGTTTTGACACAGTTTTGACCTGATTCCTCTTGCCTAAGGGACCTCCTGACGGCATAAGAAGTTCCGAACTCAAAGACTTTAACCTGTGCAAACTTCAGCACTAAGGGGGACAGATTATGCTGTATGACCTTGGGAAAATCAGTTCTCTTCTTGGCCTCAGTTTCCACACATGTAAAATGGGGATAAAGAAAGAACCCAGCTCCTGGGATCAATATGAAGATTGCATGAGATGATACGCAGGACACCCGTAGCACAATGCAGGGCATGCAGTAAGAGCTCAATAAACGCCACCTGCTATTTTTCTATATGTGTGTTTAGCAACATTTTTGAATGGAATCATATTGTGCACTACTTTTTGTAACTTTTTTTCACTACTTTAGTGTGATCATTTCCCTAGATCATTAAATATTCTTCAAGGCATTTTTAATGGCTGTAATATTTCATCTCAGGAGTTATGGTAATTTATTTAACCACTCTCAGAGAGATTATTCTATAAACTATTTTTTTAAACTCAGGCTCCCAGGTCAGAGTCACAAGGGTAGGGTGGGGGTGGGGGTGGGTCCTTCGGAGCTCCTGACCCACCTGCCCCTACCCCCAGTCATCATTACCCTCTGCCTGTGCCTGCCTCCCCATCTTCAGCTGGAATCAATCGTGCTCCCTTCCGGCCCTTCCCTCCTGCCTCATAACATCAATCAACCAACAGCCACCACTGTGTGCCCAGCCTAGTGCCAGCAATACCGGAGCATCTGGAAGAAGAGGTTGCCCTGCCTTCAAGGACCCTGTTCTCTGTCTGGAGAGGCAAACTATATGCCTATCAGACAATCAGAGAACAGAGAGGTAGCCAGAGAGGAGGGCGTGGTGGGAACTGATGTTCCTGGGAGCCCTGGCCACAAAGAGGGCACTCCAGAGGAGAGTCGGTGGGGGCAAGGTGCACAATGACCGGCTGGACACTGAGTTGGGAGAGTGTGGGGAGGGGGCTGGTTAGAGGTTATAGTTAGACAGGAGCACAGCTGGGAGCCCTTGTGGGGTTACAATCCTGCTGGGGTCTGGGCTGATGGAGCATGCCGGATTGCAGGGCCCCAGCTCGGAACTAATGCCCCCAGTGGCTAGGGGCAATCATTTCAAAATGAAGGTAATGATCCAATTAGTGGTTATCCATCAAGTTCAGTTATCTCTCCTCGGGATGGGGAGCAGAGAAGCTGAGTAAACACGTGCCTTGGACTGTGACATAAAACCAGACTCCCTCGTGCTGGAAAATGAGTTCAAGATGTGGGCTGAGCCACCTCTGGGGCCTGCAGGTTAGCGTCTCTGTGGCCGAAAGAGGCAGGGAAGCCATTGGCACTCACGAGGGGTGGGGTCTCTGAGCCGGCAGCTCCCTCTCTTACCTCCCCCACCTCCCAACCTGGGCCCCTCGCCCAACTGTGAGAAGTGGGAGAGGCCACTGGTGGCTGTGGGCCTGGGGAAGAGCTCACAAGCACAGTCAGAGTCTGACCTGGCTCCCAATAAGAGGCTTCTGTGCAATTTGGCCTGAGCCCTGAGCCCCCAGCCCCCAGCTCAGAGCTTCTGGAAGCCTTCACTGGCCTCCCCAGCTCACCGCCGCCACCCCCCAACCCCGCCCGGACATTCACTGTCTATGCAACACATTTACAGACTGGTACATTCTGTCTTGAGCCTCTTTATTTAGATTCCAGGTTCCCTAAAGACAAGGGCTTTCTGCGGTTTCTCACAGGACCAACTCTGTAGTGGGAAGGAATGCAGGGGAGTTACCTATTCCATGTGTCATTTTAAAATGAAGAAACTGAGGCTTAGGGAGGGGAACTGATTGGCCCAATAACACATTGTTAGTTAATGCCTTATTCAGGATCAGAGCTGAAGTCGCTAGCTCAACAACTAGTTTTGAATGCTACTGTGTGCCAGGCACTGCTGTACTGAACGAAAACAGGCAATAATGCCTGCCCTCATGTGGCTCACATCTAGTGGCATGACGCAGGCAATCAGCAAATTAAGTAAGCAAAAATATATAGCACATCACATGCTGAAAAGTGCTACAGAGAAAACTAAAGCAAGGAAGGGGGTGTTAGAAGGAAGGGGGTTTTGGGGGAGACCTTTTGACAACAGATGCTGGGAAGGTCTTCTAGGAAGGTGGCCTATGAGCAAAGGCTTTGAGGAGGTGAAAGGGTGAGTGATATGGCTGAGGTGCAAAAAGGCCCTTAGGCAGGGGAGTGCCTGGAAAGCTGCAGAAACACTGAGAAGGTCAGCATGGCCTGAGCAGAGTGAGGAGACACCGTGGGGAGGTCGGGGAGGCTACGCAGGGCAGGAGTGATCACAGAGTGCACAGCTTCGCAGGTGCCTAAGGACTCTGGCTTTTGCTCTGCATGAGATGATTGCAGGGATGGGGGAAGTTGGGAGTGGGGGGTGTGGAATGGCTTGATCTGACTTAAGTTTTAAAGCAATCACTCTAGCTCTTCTTCCCCCTTTGTCACACGAGGGTGTCCATATGACATGCCTGCCCGATGGAACATATCAGACATGCTCAATAAATGCCAAATAAGTGAACAAAGAGACAGACGGGAATTCTACGCGTAGTGAACACGAAGCAGCCTTCAGAGTGGCTAGACCTGCAGGCGTGTCTACCTGGAGAGCACTGGCCATCAAGGAGGGCCTGGACACAGGAATAACGGGAAGGGCATGGGTGGGTGGGGTGGGAAAGAGAAAAGGACGCAAGGTCTGCCACATCTCCAAGTCAAGAGGGACTTGGGGCTGAGGTCCTTCGAGAAGCCTGAAATCCACCTGGAAAAAAAGTCCATGCTTGTGTTCTACTCAAGGGACAGGGGATGTGCAGCCCCTCAGGAACTAGAGTCAGAGTGGGGAGTACTCAGGGAAGAAGGCTTCTCACGCTCAGGATACCTCTCAAATCTCTTTCACTGGAACATAAACCATTTATCCTCATCTTCCCCAGAGGAGGGTACCAGCCATCATCTCAGACAACCACTGGCCAGTCATCCACACTGGGTAGCCATTCGTGAGCCATTTTCTGATTCTACCCTTCATGCAGAAGGCCCTGAAATGCTCTTAGCGACATGTTTGGAAGTGACCTCCAATTTCTTTCTTTTTTTTTTTTTTTGAGATGGAGTCTGGCTCTGTCGCCCAGGCTGGAGCGCAGTGGCCGGATCTCAGCTCACTGCAAACTCCGCCTCCCAGGTTCACGCCATTCTCCTGCCTCAGCCTCCCGAGTAGCTGGGATTACAGGAGCCCGCCACCTCGCCCCGCTAGTTTTTTTTTTTTTTTTTTCGTATTTTTTAGTAGAGACAGGGTTTCACCGTGTTAGCCAGCATGGTCTCGATCTCCTGACCTCGTGATCCACCCGTCTCGCCCCCCAAAGCGCTGGGATTACAGGCTTGAGCCACCGCGCCTGGCCCGTGACCTCCAATTTCTTTACCCACTGCTCATGGGACCACCCACCGCCGCCCTCGTCCCCTTAGGCATTTGGAAGGAACACTACGGGGTTGTCCTGCTCAGTCATTTCCCAATGGAATTTCACACTGTCCTTTATCCCCCAGCCCCTGCCCGCAATGTTGAGAGCTGCCTCAGGAAATTACTTTGCAGAACAGGCTCTACCTCTCACTAACTTGGCTCAGCCTGACCTGGTCGCACCAACTCACCTCTTAATAGCTGGACTTTTACGGGCCATTGAATGAGACACCCTTCTCAGCTTCTGACCTGGAGAGATCAGAGAATGACATTACTAAAGCTACCACATCCCTAGTTCCACCAGGACGCCACCAACCTCTCTGCATTCTATTCTCTACTCTGACCACAAAGAGGCAGGACCCTTCTTCACATCCTGAAATGGTGAGCCCTTTTTCCATCCTGGAACCTGCCTATCTGGACATTGCTGGTCCTCAAACCCATCTAGCAGAGCCAGCACACACGCCCCGCATTGAGGCCTGCCCACTTCTGTAGCAAGAATGCAGAAATTGAAGCACTGGGCTTCCAGTCTACAGAAGTTTCCTTGGGGATTCCTTGCTTCTTCTTCACGGCCTGGGTGAGCACTCAATGACCTTAGGTGGCTCTCTCTGCTCTGGGATACACAGGTCTGCTTTCAAAAGGGCCAGTTACCCTGTGTGCTCATCTCATGCGTGGACCAACAGCATATTAACTACAGTATGTTTTAAACAGTTACCTAGTTCTACCAAAAGACACATTCACTTGCAACAGTATTCACAATAGCAAAGACGTGTGTGTGTGTGTGTGTGTGTGTGTGTGTGTTTAAAAAAAAAAAAATTGGCCGGGCACGGTGGCTCATGCCTGTAATCCCAGAACTTTGGGAGGCCGAGGCGGGCGGATCACGAGGTCAGGAGATCGAGACCATCTTGGCTAACATGGTGAAACCCCATCTCTACTAAAAAATACAAAAAAAAAAAAAAATTACCCGGGCGTGGTGGCAGGCGCCTGTAGTCCCAGCTACTCGGGAGGCTGAGGCAGGAGAATGGCGTGAACCCGGGAGGTGGAGCTTGCAGTGAGCGGAGATCACGCCACTGCACTCCAGCTTGGGTGACAGAGCAAGACTCCATTTCAAAAACAAAACAAAAAAAAATCATGTCCTTTGCAGGAACATGAATACAGCTAAAGGCCATTATCCTAAGTGAATTAACACAGGACCAGAAAACCAAATGCCGCATGTTCTCACTTACAAGTGGGAGCTAAACATCGAACACACATGGACATAAGGATGGGAGCAGTAGACACTGGGAACTCCAAGAGAGGAGAGGATAGGAGGGGGCAAGGGTTGAAAAACTACCTGTTGGGCGCCATGCTCACTCCCTGGGTGACAGGGTCATTCATACGCCAAGCCTCAGTGGCATACAATATAGCCATATAACAAACTTGCACATGCACTTGATGAACCTAAAATAAAAATTGAAAGAGAAAGAAATTAACAGTTAAATACTTTCCTTCTTTCTGGGTCCTCTTCTGCCCTTCCCTCTACTTCTACCTTGAAAATCCACCATGGCTTCAAGATGAATCACAGCTCTGACACGGACATGCTGTGTGACACTGAGCAAGTGATTTTTTTTTTCTTTTTGAGACGGAGTCTCACTTCTGTCACCCAGGCTGGAGTACAGTGGCGTGATCTCAGTTCACTGCAACCTCTGTCTTCCAGGCTCAAGCAGTTCTCCTATCTCAGCCAAATAGCTGGGACTACAGGCACACACCACCATGCCTGGCTAATTTTTGTATATTTAGTAGATACAGAGTTTCACCATATTGGTCAGGCTGATCTTGAAATCCTAACCTCTAGTGATCCTCCTGCCTTGGCCTCCCAAAGTGCTGGGATTACAGGTGTGAGCTACTGTGCCTGTCCTGCACAAGTAATTTAACTCCTCTAAGTCTCAGCTTCTTTACCTGTAAGATGGAAAAAATAACAAGTACTGTACCTGAAAGTGTTGTTGTCAGCATTGGTAAGTTCAAGGGAGACTCAATACCAGGCATGGGGCAGGACCTCTGCTACATGGAAGTGGTTATTAGTATTGTTCAAATAATCATATTTCAAGAGCCACCTTCTCCATAATGCCATTCCTCATTCTTCATCCAAAAATATTTTTATCCACTGCACTTTGTATTTTTCTTATGGAACTTCCCTCAGGTCAGTGGGGAAACTAAGGAAATAGGGGAGATGAAAAAATGAATTGTTTAAAGAAGAAAAAAAAAGAAGGTTATTAAACAGTAGCTTGATGATTGAATGAGTATACCTGGGTGGCAAATGGGCTTCATCTTGTGTGGTAACACGATTTGGGAAGGGATTGTTTGAAGCACAGGAGAACAGTGCTGTGGTTAATTAGTGGTGTCCAGGGCCTGTCAGGAGGTGGGGGGCAAAGGGAGGGAGAACATTAGGACAAATATCTAATGGATGTGGGGCTTAAAACCTAAATGACGGGTTGATAGGTGCAGTAAACCACCATGGCCCATGTATTCCAAATGTAACAAACCTGCACATTCTGCACATGTATCCCAGAACTTAAAGTAAAATTTAAAAAAAATGAATGGTGTCTGCTACAGATAGTGGACCCTATATAACATATTTGCCTATGATAGAATACACTATAGATCTATAGAATATTATCCTGTCAGAGTCATTTTGTCAAAACTTCTCATTTCATAGGTGAAGAAATTGCCACGTACGCTAAGGTGGATAGTTGTATAGTATTTATTTACTTATTTTTCATTTGACTATTTCTTTACATAGCCACAGCCATAGCAATTAGGATGTAGTAGGTTTTCTAACTCTTAGTGTACAGTTCTTAATGCACTTCATTGTTTCTTCCTCCAGTGACACCTCAGAACATTCTAGAAACTTGGAGCCTAACAAGAAGTATATTGCTCCAAGACATAATGAGTGTTTATAGTGCACTCAAAAAAGACTAATTAAGGTATGAAACCACAAAATAAATAAAATGTGTGCTACTTCTGCTTTTTATTGGAAGAGGGGTGGAAGGAGAGGTTACAAGGGAGGAGAGAACCCTGGCCCATAAAGAATCTAAAGTCCCCCTGCATTGTAGCCGGGAGAAGTCCAATGTCAGCACTCAGTCAGTCCCCATCATGACCATAGGTTCAGGGGCGAGGGATGCAGGGTAGCAGCAAGGGACTTCGTTGTCTTGAGTTTGGGTTTCCTTGGGAGTTCAGGAGCTTCCAGAGGTGAGATTGTGTTACAAGGAGGTCATTCACACTTGCCTCCCTAGGTTGAAGCTACCGTCTGTCTATGCAGCACTCAGGGATGACCAACACTTTACTGCATTGTCATCTGGACATCCCAACAACCTTCTGTGGTAGATAATATTATTTTCATTTTACCCATAAGGACTGAGGTTTAGTTAAGTAAGTTGCACAGGACAAAACAGTAGCAAAATCAAGATTTGCACCCAGGACTCCTGACTCCAAATGCTTACACTATTCCACAGTGCTTGATGCTCTAGGTCCTCTTTTCAGGTGTGGAATAGTTTGAACAAAGACCTGCTTCGACTGTGAGCATGGAGTCATCCTCTTGAAGTCTGACCCTCTTTGATCCCGCCGGAGATTGGTTTCCGAGAGTTGCTCTGGCCAGGTCCCTGTGAAGAATGCCGCCACTGTGACTGCTGCTCATTATCACACGGGAGAGCTCCCTGCTCCCTGAGGGAGATGAGAAGAAAACCCTGCTTCTGGCGGTCCGGCCACAGCTCTGGGCAGCAGGCTGTCCACAAAGCGTGAGTGCTGTGGTGCCCCCAGCAAGCCAGCTCTCACTTGTTGACTTTCTGTCAGTATGCATCCTCTGCGGGATCCAACCATATTAAATTGCTTCAAGCAGCCTATAAAATAAAGACAATTGCAATGCCATAAGGAACAGCGTACCCCCAACCATAAATAAATTAGGGCTCTAATTCCATCAAGGTATGTGGGTGACATCACACACCGTGAGAGCCAGGCTTGGAAGGGCTGTTCACATCACCACAAATCTGAGATGGAATTACCACCTTGATTTATTTACATCTTCTGGTGGCCGGGGTGCTGTGACAGATGATTTCTGAAATGTCTGATTCCTCCAGATTATGACCTCAGGTTCTGTTCTTGTCCTTCCTTCCCGCCTGCCCCCGGCCCCACCTTTCTCACACCCCTGGGCCCACATTTCCCTCATCATATTTTGTTTTCTTTGTGTTCCTGGTAAAGAACGCAAGAAGAGAAAGCCTGGTACTGAGAAGAAATGGCAAATTCCAGACACCGAAGACAGGCCTAGGAGAAGCAGGGGAGGCACGGGAAGGAGGAGCCCCTCCCGCGCCATGATGTGTTGTCTTGCCCAGGGCCATTCATCCAGGGCCTCTCTGGAGACATATAGCCTTTCCTTCCTGGAAATTTCAACTTAATTAAATCTACTAGGTGTGTTCTTGAATGTCAACCATGTCCTAGGCAACGTGTAGCAGTCAGAACCATATGGAACCAAGGAATTTTAGAGGCAGACAGACCTTCAGAGGTCTCAAGTTAGTTTGACTCATTTTACAAATGAAGGACCCAAGAGAAGGGAAGTGATTTTTCTAAGATCATGTGGCAAATACATGGCAGGGCCACATCTAGACTGCAGAAAAAGCGGGAAACATTAACACTGTCCGCCAGGGCCTCACACCTTAGTCGGAGAAATAAGACAGATATCTTCAAAAGGGTTATCTAAAACCAGGACGGAGTGTCTAATCAGAGCCAGACTGAGGGTTACAAATGCTGAATTCGGGGAAGAACGGGAGCAATACCGGCTGCGAGTTTGGGGCAAATTTCATAGAGGAAGCAGTGGAGTTGGATACTGAAGGGTGGGTGGGCTCTCACTTGGCAGAGATTAGAAGTGGGGGCATTCATTACAGGCAGAGAAATGGCCAGAGCAAAGGCCTGGGAGCTGGAATAAGCATGCTACACAGAAGGTCAGTGAGACCCCAGTGGAAAGAGGGGTCAGTATCTAAGTGTCATTATCTAATGGGGCCAGAGGACTCCGCTTAACCCTCAGGTCAGCTGAGGGTACTGTCATTCTTGAATAAAAGCAGTAAATGAAAGCACTTTTTGAACTTGGCTAAACAAACTGTGGTCTGGAGACTACCAGTATCAGCTTTACCTCACCTGAGACTTACTGAATCCGAATCTGCATTTTAACTTGACCCTCAGGTAGTGTGACTCATGGGCACATATTAGTATCTGAGAAGCCCTGCTTTAAGAAACCTGGCATAGTTTGAATATCATTTCTTCATTATTCCAGAAGTTGTTCCTTGGTGTTGCTTTTTTTTTTTTTTTTTTTTTTCCTGACCAAGAATGACCCCTTAGCCAACATTATTATACTCAGAAATTCTTGCAAAGTGAAATAAACTAGCAAATAGTTTTCAAATAGAATGATGTTTTCAAGAATATTAAGTTTAACAATTAATGAAGATAACAGTATTAGATTTTGTAAACACAATTAAGCATGTGTTTATTTCTATTTTGCAGTTCTCTTTTTAAATTTTGAAGCCCATGGACTTTCTTCCAATGATCAGACATTTTTTAAGCCCTTGCAAAGCTCTCGGGCTTTAGTATCTAATGGATAAAACAGGCCATGGTGTGTCTTGCGGCAGCGGGGTCTCCCACATAGCTCAGGGCAGCTTCCTAGGGAGGTGGTAAGATCTCAGCAGGGAAAACTGAAAGTCCCTGCCCTATCCAAGACCCCTGCCCCATGCTGTGAGATTTCAAGGGAACGCTCATACCTGGAGTTTGATTCACTAAGGGTTGGAGGCACTTCCTCTTCTCCAGACACCACATAAACTTCCTAGATCCTCATGCTGCCCAAGGCCAGGTGGTAGGTGGAGCCCATAATGGATTTCCCACCAGCCCACCGGATGAGGGTTTAGAGTTGGAATTAGGTTGATTTAAAGAAAATATATAAAGTGATTTCTGTGTGTGTGTGTGTACCTGAGTTCGCATATCAAGATGAATACTTGCTATATTTTCTTTAAAAAAAAATGCAAAATTTCTCCTCCCAAGACTTCCACTAAAGAGGGGAGAGGGTGTGCGTGTGCTGGAGGTAAAGCCACAAGCAAAGCTGCAAAGCGTCCAGGCAGCCTTTCAAGTCCTCCACACTAGACTGGGGTTGACACCAGCAAGGTGCCCTTCCTCCCACCAAACCACAAGCTATGTGCCCAGTCTGGGTCATGGTTTCCTCTTCCAATGACCATCTTAAAGTGCTTGGGGTGGACTTTCAGAGGCAAGAATTCCCCCCACCCCGTGTGCCCTCTGCCACACTGACATCACTTTGGTCTTCTGGGGACTGTTGCTCAGGGAGGACCTGGCCTCAGGCCTATCTGCCTCTCTTCCCATGGGCAATCTGTGCCAGGGACCTGTCTGTGAATCCCCCTCAGAGTTGCCCCCATCATACCCTGCAGAGGGTTACCTTCTTTGAAGCTCTGGGTCCCTGTGGTGTCCCCTCCACTCAGAGGGACATCCACAATAAGGAAATCTCCCACAACAATAGGAACCTTGCTGGGGGCCTCCTCTCCTAACTTTTATAAAAATGTGATTTAATTCATATACCATAAAATTCATCTTTTTACAGAGTACTGTTCAATTGTTTTTAGTATATTCACAAGGTTGTGCAACCATCACCACAATCTCATTCCAGAATACTTTCATCACTCCAAAAAGAAACCCCATACCCACAGCAATCTCTCCCTCTCTCCCAGCTTCTGGTAACCACAAATTGGTTTTCTGTCTTTGTGGATTTGCCTATTTTGTGTAAATGGAATTATAGAATATGTGGTCCTTTGTGACTGTCTTTCCTTCTCTTTTATCTTACCACAAGCAGGCTTGCCTCACTAATTTCTTAAGAAGGCCTAGAAGTCACTAGTCTGGGAGAAATGGTAATAGTCCTGAAGCAAATTCTCCTGAGGAAGCTCATTGGTTTCTCTCTTCCTGAGTGTTCCTCCAGTGGCTGGTCCAGGCCCCATGACCCATGGGGACTCAGCTTTATCAAAGGGAATGGGTTGACGCAAGTAGACACACTTTGGTTGCGGACTGTGGTCCAGGCCTGCACTTACAGTGCAGACCAAGGGCTGGCCACTGCTATAGAAATCAGTTTTGTTCAAATTATGTCTCACCTGGCTATGGCCATTTCAAATGAAATATCCAAATGGCCTTTCACAGTGTACAAGATGCCTCCTCAAATGGTCTACACAACTGCGGAAAGAGAGGATAAAAGACTTACCCAAGGTTATTCAGGTGGGAAGTAGTAAAGGCAGGACTCAAGTTCAGGGCTTGAACCTAACAGCCTCCACATTCCTTAATGACCTGTGCTTGTGGTAGACTATTCTCCCGGGTAGACTATTCTCCCATACTCTCCTCTTGAAACTTCTCCCTCCAGAAAGCTATTCTGGGTCAGTTGTGAGCAGACATGCAGGCTCTTCCTCCTCTTTCTCCTTCTCCCTGAGCTCCTCTCCTTCCACATCCCACAATGGCCTGAGTGGTCCACTCACACTGCTTATGGTTCTACTAACATTGAAGTTGATTATTTTGTTTTCCGCTTTTCTGACTGCATGATTGTTAGAAACTTAATGTTGGTGTCCTCCCTCCCAAATTTATATGCTGAAGTCCTAACCCCCATTCTGACAGCATTGAAAATGAGGCCTTTGGGAAGTAATTAGGATTAAATTAAGTCATGGAGGGGGGCTGTCAAAATGGAATTAGTTGCCTTGTAAGTAGAAAGAGAGAGATCACTTGCTGAGGAAACTTCATGTAAGCATGGAGTTAGAAGGCAGCCGTCTGCAAACCAGGAAGGGAGCCCTCACCAGGAACCAAATCAGCTGCACTTGATCTTGGGCTCCTCAGCTTCCAGAAATACATGCATGCAGTTTAAGCCACCTAGTCTATGGTATTTTATTATGGTAGCCCCTAGCAGATTAAGACAATGATCTTGAGAAAGTCATTGATCCACTTACTCCTTTACTTTTTTTTTTTTTTTTTTTTTTTTTTTTTTTTAAAGGGGAGTATTTTCATTTAAGGCCTTTGGGCCGATTAACTGTGTTATATG
>NC_045448.1:45260528-45262783 GCF_002776525.5 Piliocolobus tephrosceles | reverse complement strand
TTTTTTTTTTTTTTTTTTTTTTTTTTTTTTTTTTTACAAGAGAGGATAATATTAGTACTCACATTTAAGGCCATTGAGAGGATTAACTCTGATATATGTAAGAAGCTTAGAATAGCACCTAGGACACAGAAAGCCTTTAATAAGTGTTGGATTTATTGTACTACTATATATATTTGTATTTCTTATGCTGTTAAATAAAAATTATATTTATGCATACTCTGACTTACACAAAAGGGATGTTCACAAATATTGGAGGAAGGAAAGAAGTAATGAAGAAAGGAAAAAGAATAAGGGAGGAAAGGAAGAAGGAAGAAAGGAAGGAAGGACTTTGCAGTCACTTCTAAATAAAGAATAAAGGTTGATCTATAACTGTTTGCTTTTTCCTTTTAAAATATCTCCATATACATATCCACAGAAAATTCAGGCATTGCAAAAAGGAGAAATTCATTGGTAATTTATGAAATTCAATTGAAACTGCAAATGGAAAGGCTAGGATGGTGTCCCTTCTGTTGGCCAATACTGTACGAGTGTTGGAAAATCAGTACTCAGCCTTTTAAAATTCATTCTCACATCTAAAGCTGTAGGTACTCTTGATTACATCAATGGCCATGTTATTAGATTCTTCTTTCAGCATCCTGAGGGCCTGGCTTCTCTCACTCTCTAAACTGGCTAGGAATTGAGTTTGTGGCTCTGTCTATCTTCTTTTTCTCTCCTTGTGATCTTCCTAGTGGAGACTAATGTTCTCACTTGTAAAATTCACAGCACTTCCTCACATTAATATTAAGTCTGCTCCGTTTGCTGATTTTCTTCCATCTTGTCCCTCTTTACACATCTCATGTCAGGAAACACTCTGGTGAGGGTATGTATTGGGGGAAAGGAAGATGTTGTGAGATGGTAGAGATTCCAGATGACTAGAAGGTTCTTTCTCTTGACCATTCCTGCATTTACTTGTGCTCTGGTTCCCAACATAGCAGCAAAAGACAGCCCTGGAGGATATCCCCAAACTGGACAGACTCAGTCTCAGAATGCCTGCCACACCCTCAATGCTATTCTGAAAGAAGTTACTTGTGTTATGCATAATCTTTAAGAAGCTATGGTTTCGCACTGAATGACCTGCCCTTTCCATATCTTGAGCCCCGGAATTGCTGATTGGACCAGGGGCAGACACCTAGATCAAGGGCAGTTAATCCCAAAGATGAGCTGTGCCCATCCTAGTCTCTTTCCAAGGTATTTGAACCAAGGTATGCCAAGTGAAGGATGTAATCACCAATGAGGCTGAAACAGAACATTCGTAACAGATGAAGAAACCAGAGAAGCCATGATAATCTAGCAAAAGCCAAAGTTACATGGGAACAGAAATTATTATAAATAAACAGAAGCTAGACTCAAAGAGTTACCAGAAGGAGAATGGAAAAAACACACAAAAAGCAGCAGAAACATGGGGATACAAAGAGACCAGGCCACCTATGGGAGAAAACTCTATGCCAGCTTCCTTGGTTCTACATCACATTCTGGTCTGGGCCATCCTCCCTTCTCCTGAAGTTACTTGAGTGAGTCTCTGTTTCTTACAACCACCAGAATCTAAGGATCATCTTCCTGTTCCTCAGGCCTCTCCAGAGATTGGGAGCCAGGTATAATGGGAACCCCCAAAGCAGAAGCAGTGGCAGGGACAAAGTTCAGCTCATCTCAATGCATTGCACTTGAAGTCTGGTATCCAAGTTAATCCAGCAAGTATGCAATTTGAGCACTTATCACTGTGAGACCCTGTGCAAGATTTGCAGAGGTAAAAAGTAAAGAAAGAGTAAGAAAGCCCTTGACTTCAAGGAGCGTATTACTGAAATAGGATGTAAGAAACACAACTAAGTCAGTACAAAGCTGAACAGATGTGTGTGTCAAAGAGGAGGAAACACAGTGCTTTGAAGTTTCAGGGAAGTTGTGGTCATATTAGGATATGGGGTTCAGAAAAGACTTTGCTGTGGATGCAAAGGAAAAATGTAAGAAATACTGAGGTTGAAGCTGGGCATGGTGGTGCATGCCTGTAGTCCCAGCTACTCAGCAGGCTGAAGCAGGAGGAGCATGTGAGCCCAGCCTCAGCAAATGGAAAGGAAAGGAAAGAGAAAGAGAAAGGAAAGGAAGAAAGAAGAGAGAGTAAGGAAGGAAGAAAGGAGAGAGGGAGGGAGGGAGGGAGGGAGGAAGGAAGGAAGGAAGGAAGGAAGGAAGGAAGGAAGGAAGGAAGGAAGGAAGGAAGGAAGGAA
>NC_045448.1:45243950-45260518 GCF_002776525.5 Piliocolobus tephrosceles | reverse complement strand
GAAGGAAGGAAGGAAGGAAGGAAGGAAGGAAGGAAGGAAGGAAGGAAAGATGTACAACTGCTTCTTTTCCTCCTACAGGTTTTATGAGACCAGAGGTAATTCCCTGCCACTGTTTAGGGTTGCTGTGACTAACAATTCCATCCTTCTGAAGTGCCAGCTGGTTGGAGCTCTCTCTCTGGCAACTGATTAGCCCATAAGCCCTGCCTTGCTGATCCTGCAGCGTTCTCCAGTGCAAGTGACTGAAAACATGCCTTTCCCAACAAGGAAAATATGTAAGATTTAGTTCCCAAGTTATGTTTCACGTTTACAACGGTCTTCTCATCATCGTTAGTTGGATTAAATTTAGTGATTACAAAGATTTTTGTTTTTATCAGTAATACCTTTGATCTTGAGAAACAAGAGCAATTTAAACAGACCCAGATGCTCTAAACTCCACCACATGTTTGTTGTATTTCTTTTAATCGCATTGTATTTGAGGCTGTCATTTAAATCAATTAAATATGAACGTTATTCCTATGGCCATGATTCCCTGGCTTCTCATACTAAACATTTGCTGGTTTTTGTTACTCAATTGCAGAACCTTCAAAGAAAAATGTTTAATATTAATTATTATGTTATCCTCCACTCTTGTGAAATAGGTATGTCCCCTTACCAAAGTCACTGCAGAAGCCAGAATGTAATACCATGGAAAAATTACCCTGGGCCCACAAAGTCATCAGATTTTAAATCACTGCTGTCTATTCCTTTTCAGAAAGACTTTGCCCCCTTTAAAATGGATCATTTAGTTGAATTATTATCTCTATGATTATCAACAGCTCTTTCTGTCAATGTCATTCAACCGAGACTTATTGAGTGTCCACTGAGTTTCTGTAAACGTTTCCTCCGTCTGTAAATCAAAGTAGTTCCAAGAACTTTGGTCATGGGACAGTGAATTCTGGGGGAAGAGAGGAGAGAGAAGTGGGGAAGGCAGGCATGAAACAATACAATCTCAGGGTGAGTGTATAAGGTAAAGAGAACAAGGCTTGTCCTCAGTGGACATGAATTGAACCCTAATTTCAACATCAATCAGTGACCTTGGGCATGTCATTTAACCTCATTTGAATTTTAGTTTTCCAATGAAAGAAACATGTACCTAAAACCTCTGTGAGAAAACAGCCCTCTGGACTTGGTGGGTAATACTTAGATAGCCGCTGCCTCAACAGCAGACCTGCATGGAGCCGGGGTTGCCTCCAGTCTGTGGGAGACAAAGCCTCCTCTGAAGAGCTGAGGTTTTTCCTGGGGTCCTTCCAACCTTACACATGAAGGGAGAACTTAGTAGGGCTAAGCTGTGCAGGAGAGGCTGCCTGAGTAGGGATGGTGATTTAGTGCCCACTCCCTGGAGAAAGCCCAGAGGAAGCTAAGAAGGAAAGCCAGCAAGCGCCTGCAGAGGTGGCCCAACCCTTTGGGACATGAAGGGAGAAATAAATCTTTTCTTGGGACCCTCTGGGAATAAAACAGGTGGGCAGGAGGTCCCTGTTCTCCTGAAGCCAGTCTGGTTTTTACTCTTCTTCTACTCTGATTTTCTGGGTCCTCCCTTAAGATTTCCAGAAGATTTTGAGAAATTCCAGCTGCCACAGCTGAGCTAAAGGGAGATAAGACAAAGGGTTTGTGCCCAGTTGGACTAGGGCATTGAAAGTGCAGCCTCAGCCTGGGTGCGGTGGGGCACGCCTGTAATCCCAGCACATTGGGAGGCCAAGGCGGGAGGATTGCTTGAGCCCAGGAGTTTGAGATCAGTCTGAGCAGCATAGTAAGATCCTGTCTCTACAAAAAAAAAAAAAAAAAAAAAAAAAAACCAGCATGGTAGCACACACCTGTAGTCCCAGCTACTCAGGAAGCTGCTGTGGGAACATGATTTGAGGCCAGGAGTTCCAAGCTGCAGTGAGCCATGATCGTGCCACTGCACTCCAGCCTGGGCAATAGAGCAAGACCCTGTCCCAGAAAAAGAGGAAAAAAAAAAAAAAAGAATAAAATAGCAACCTCAGCCACTGGGCCTAGGAAGGTAGCGGGAGCCAAGGGGTGGCAGTAAGGTGGGTGGTGGCGAGCCCCAAGAATGACTAGCATTGACACACAAGGGCCACTTGGTCCCAATTGTTTTTCCCACATCAAGAAAGCCCTTGCAGAGCTAAATCTACTTGGAGTTTTATTTTATTACAAGCAGCAAAATTCTCTCACACTATCTCCAAGTCTCATACCCCAGACACCTCCGTACCTGAAACCCCAGTGGACTAACAACCCCTGCCAAACACTCAGCTAGGGGCAAACATTCTGGACTCTTTCCAGCAGTGGTGAGGGGTTCCATGGAGCCAACCACACTCTCCTCCAGGTGAGAAATACTCTTCCAGGCCATTGACTGCATCCTCACTGCCCATATTAGATAGCTAAAAAGAGGGTGCAGTCTATGACCTAGGAAGTACTTCTTCAGCTTGTATCCTCAAGCGTTGACCTCATCAGTTCAGACTCCGCTCCAGTCCATAGAGCTGGCCAGCCCACATGACTCCTCTTTTGATGTAAAGAGCTGGATAATCCAGAATGGATACCAAGCCTGGGACGCTGTTCTAGAAATTAACCTGTTGTCAGAGGTCAAGTGCCTTCCACTGAATGTCAAAAGGCCACTTAAAAATCAGTGTAGCCCCCTTTGTCATCTGTGTTTGTTATCAATGTGCTATACCAGGCATGGTAAATGGGAACTCCCAGTTCCAGGGAGCCTGCTTGCAACCCTTTAAACTCAAATTGTAAAATAACAGCAGCTGATGGTTTTGTTTTGTTTCTTTTCAGAATGTAATGCATGCCAAGCATAGATTATATCCAAAAATCCACACAATTAATCTATGCATTGGAGCTTATTTTCGTGATGTTGATAAGGAGACTGGGACTCAGAGAAAAAGCAATGTGCCCAAAGTCACACAGCTGGTGAGTGTGATGGCAAGATTCAAGTGTAGGCTTGGCCTCTTCAGCACTAAGCCATGCTTCAATTGTGGCTGGTATTGGTTAAGGTGATTGTGGTCACTAGTACCGGACACCAACAGTGGCTGGCTAAATAAATAAGAAAATAAACAATCCAGAAGGCAAGGAGAATATTTTATATTTACTAGAAGATTTCTAGAAGAACTATCAGAATGCAATAAAAAGCTGCACCCCAGGTGAAAAGGAAGCAGAGCAGTGGGGCCTGAGCAGCAGGATTTGTGGACTTTCCAGGGCACTTGGTGCCAACTTATGGCTTCAGTGGATCAAAGCTACAAAACTCCTGGGCTCTAAAGACAGTTTGAGAGGTACCTACCCTCTCAGCACTGAGAAATAACTTTCTGTGATAGCTAGGAAGTAAATAAAATGAGGAGATCAGTGCCAGATATGTGTGTTGTATATTAATCAAAACATAGAGAGCAGGTATATCTGTGGCCTATTTCAGGGGGCTAGCCATCCAATCATACAATGGGGCTAGGGGCTGGAGCTAATGCTGGGGCCTAGGACTGGGGGCTGGAGGCAGGGGCCCAGGAGTGGAAGTCTTTGCCCCACTTTCCACTATGATCTGTACTCAACCCAAAGCCTGCACGCCTATTCACACATCTGTTCAGCACTTGCCTGCAATCATTTAGGTTTTATTATTGGACTTGTCACCATATTAATGTAGCTGTACATTTAAATTGATTGTAATTGTACATTTCCTGAAAAACCTTGGGTTTTTTGCAAGTATTAATTAACTGATGCATTTAAATTAAAAACAATTACGTAACCACAGACCTGCCTTCTTTGCTCTGCATGCCAAAAGTGAAGGTTTCATGTAATGCATAAAATAAGTGGATTAATATTTCACAATTAAGGTCAATTTCCATTTGGAAAGGAAAGATAATGAACCGACTCTCACCTGTAATCCCCTGACATGTTTCCATAGAATTCTAGGCTTCATGAATGTTGTAATCTGGATGTTCAGAGAACATGTTAATAAAGCTGCTGATAAAGGGAAACATTAACAGAATAAATCAGGACCCCTGGCTGCAAAGCTCAGGTGGTATCTGTTTTCATGTTAAGCTAATGAGGCTGGAATTTAGAAAAGCTCTTGCAAAGTCACAGCAGAGTCATTCAGTAGCAAAGAAAAAGAGAAGTAGAATTCTTGTCCTGCCCTGAGATGAGGTCCTCCCACAAGAGTAGAGTCAGGTGCAGGGGCTTCTCTGTGTGACTCTTGGTAAGGAACTTGATCTCTCTGAGTCTCTGTTTCCTTGTCTATTAGGTGGAAATAGGAAGTAGTATCAGCCTCACACTACTGTTAGAATTATACATAAACTAATATATATAATGTACTTAGCACTATAGCTGGTGTCTGCCAGGACTCAGTAAAAGGGAGATGCTGATTTTTTTCATTTGTTTTGGTTTTGGGGTTTTGTTTGTTTGTTTGTTTTGTTTGTTTTGAGACAGGATGTTGCCCCAGCCTGCAGTACAGTGGCACGATCATGGCTCACTGCAGCCTCGACCTCCTGGGCTCAAGCAATCCTCCCACCTTAGCCTCCTGAGTAGCTGGGACTACAGGCATGTGCCATCACACCTGGTTAATTTTTTTTTTAATTTTTTGCAGGGACAAGGTCTCATTATTTTGCCCAGGCTGGTCTCAAACTCCTGGCATCAAGCAATCCTCTAGCTTAGGCCTCCCAAAATGCCAGGATTACAGATGTGAGCCGCCACACCAGGCCTTGTTGTTATTGTTATTGATTCCAAGAGAGGAAGCTAAGAGAAGGGAATGGGGAACCTCCTCGGACTGAGAAGGAATAGGCCCCACGCGCTGGTTCCCCGCCCTGTGAGACATGCGCTCGTGAAGGTTCACCTCGCAGTGAGTTCAATGGGGTAGGCGGCAAGGCAGTTCTGGGAACTATGTCCGGTGCCACTGGAAGCTGGTGGGGATGGCAGAAGGGGTTCAGCCATCCCCGTATGAGATCGCCAGGTCAGCAATGACTCCCAAGCATGAGAAGTAAGAGAAAATTCCCCATCAACTCTTTCCAACTCTAGTCCAGACCTCTTTCCAAGACACATTTGCCTCTCTACTCTCAGCAGACAGCAGCGCTGTCAGAAGCAACTGCAGTCGGCTGAGTTCTCATTACCACAGAGAGAGCTCCCGCTCCACACACTCCTCCCTTCTTTCTCCCCTCCTGGGAGTCATCTACTCACTCTCCTGCCTGCCCCAAGAGCAACTGGGGCACCAAGAAGGACGGCAGGAGGGGTCGGGATTTAAGGGCAAACTCCAAGGGCGGCCCTTCCTCACTCCACCCTAAAACTCATCCTCACACGGTCCCCAAGGAAGCTGTTGCAAACAATTCCCTCTCCCCAAGGCAGATTTGGGCAGTGAAGAGATGATGGGGAAAGCCAAGGGCTCCTAGGAGAAGAGCTCCTGCGGTAAGCTGAGCTCCGGGTTCTTTCATTCCTCCTTCAACAAATATGTACTTCGAGCCAACACAGGGCCAGGCCCTTTTCTTGGCATTATGGACACAGATGTGAACAAAACAAGTAAGATCCCTCCCATCATAGAGATTATATGAGAGAGAGAGAGAGAGAGGAGGAGGAGGAAGGAGGAGGAGAAGGAGGAGAGAGAGAAAGAGAGAGAGAAAAAGAAAGAAAGAAAGAAAGAGAAAGAAGAGAGAAAGAGAGAAAAAGAAAGAAAGAAAGAAAGAAAGAAAGAGAAAGCAAGCAGGAAGGAAGAAAATATGGAGAAAATAAAACAGGGAAGGTCCTCTGGAATGGGGGCTGTGCAATTTTCAATTGAGAAGATCAGAAGTACCCTGACTGAGAAGGTGACATTGGAGCAAAGACTTGAAACAGAGCAGCTTCCAGTTCTAACTTGCACTGGCTCCCTGGGTGAGCTTGGGAAAGTCACTTTCCTTCTCTGAGTTTTCCTGGAAAATAATAAAGTAACTGGGCTGACCTAAATCAGTAACTTCCAACTGTCTGTTCACTCTGCACAATCCCTTTAGTCAGATGAAGAATTATGCAGAACTCTATAGGTTAGACTTCCCAGATAAAATATAAGATACCCGGCCGGGCGTGGTGGCTCAAGCCTGTAATCCCAGCACTTTGGGAGGCCGAGACGGGTGGATCACGAGGTCAGGAGATCGAGACCATCCTGGCTAACACGGTGAAACCCCGTCTCTACTAAAAAATACAAAAAACTAGCCGGCCAAGGTGGCGGGCGCCTGTAGTCCCAGCTACTCGGCAGGCTGAGGCAGGAAAATGGCATAAACCCGGGAGGTGGAGCCTGCAGTGAGCTGAGATCCGGCCACTGCACTCCAGCCTGGGCGACAGGGCAAGACTCAGTCTCAAAAAAAAAAAAAAAAAAATGTAAGATACCCAATTCAATTTGAATTTCAAGTAAACCAATGAATAATTTTTTGAACATAGGTATATCCCAAACATTGCATGGGACATACTTATACTAAAAAGTATTTTGTTTATCTGAATTCAAGTTGAACTGGGTGACCTGTGTTTTTATTTGCCAAATCTACCACCCTCCTATAGGTGACACAGGAATGGGAGCAGGGGAAGCAGCCCTCAGAGCTCAGGAGCTCTACAACTAGCCCGTCTGAGGCTTGGTGTCCCCAGGGGCAGGGCTGGAAGGCATCTCCGAGAGACCGTGATGGATCCCATTGGGAAAAAGAGTGATTGCTGCGTTCCAAAGTTCAGCCTGAGGTCAATCCAGGGCCAGGTGCCCCCTGATCTCAGGGAGCCTTCAGTTAAATACCTAAGGAGAAGGCAACCAGTTCAGCACCTGGCAGTGATGGGTGCCCAGAAACTGTTTACTGGGGTCTCTCACTGTCCAGGCTTTTCAGAGGTAAACTCCTGGTCCATTTAGCTCAGATGGTCCCTCCACCCCATAGGGCCAGGAACAGGTTGACGGAGCATGGTACTGAGTCTGGGCAAACGGTCCAGGAGGTTTGGTGGTTTTTCTCCCCAGAGGTTCATTCATTCCTGGGTTGGAACCTGAGCTTGGCTCAGAAGCTCTTTCACCCTCATTTGTCTCAGAAGGGCTGGCCCTAGGCTCTCCCACCCAGTGAGAGTTAAATTGGAGAAAACAGTGACTTTTTTAAATGAAAAGGAAAAAACAACCTTCAGAACTAGATAAAGAGCAGAAATGCAAATGGCAAAATATCTGAAAGCTCCTGGCAGGTGGTGGAGGTAGTCTTTCACCAGCATGTAGAAGCAAAGCCGCCAGCCTCTCCGGAGCCCACAGTTTCAGAGCATGCTGTGAGCAGCTGGGACTTCTCAGCTGGCCACAGAACTTGTTTTCTCCCTCGGGTAAAATCAGTAGCCAAGGCAGTCTGCTCTCAATCTTCTGTCTTGTGGCTTATCTGAGCTGGGATAACTCCAGGATGAGGGAGAGGAGAACTGGGGACAGAAGGAAAGGAAAAAGGGGGCCCTGACTAGAGGCAGGACACAGCAGAGAAACCATGGCATGTGTTCGTGCCAGTTCCAGTGTCTACTGCTGTGTAACAATCACCCCCAAAACAGTGGCTTAAAGCAATTTATTTAAATTTCTTAGCCTGGTGCAGTGGCTCATGCCTCTAAACCCAACACTCTGGAAGGCTGAGGTGAGAGGATAGCTTGAGGCCAGGAGTTGAAGACCAGCCTGGAAAACATAGCAAGATCTTGTCTCTACAAAAAAAAAAAAAAATTTAATAGCAAGATCTTGTCTCTACAAAAAAAAAATTAATAGCAAGATCTTGTCTCTACAAAAAAAATTTTTTTTAATAGCAAGATCTTGTCTCTATAAAACAAAATATTTTTTAATTAGTTGGGTGTGGTGGCACATGCCTTTGGTCCTAACTACTCAGGAGGCTGAGGCAAGAGGACTGCTTGAGCCCAGGAGTTTGAGTTATGCAGTGAGCTATGATTGTACCACTGCCCTCCAACCTGGGCAGCAAAATTTTAAGAAACCCTGTGTCTTAAAATATTTTTTAATTTTTTAATTTAAAAATAAAATTAAATAAATACATTTCACATGGTTCTGGGGGTTGAATAGGCTCAGCTGGGCAGTTCTCACTTTGGGTCTCTTCTGATGTCAGCAGGAGCTGAAGACATCTGAAGCCTCAGTTAGGCTGGGTGTCCCAAAAGGCTTCTTCACTCACATGTCTGGCACCTGGGCAGGGATAGTAGGAACACTAGATGATGGCCCCCACACATCCCACACATTCTTGCCACATGGCTAGTTTGAGCTCCTTCACAATATGGCAGTCCGGAGTAGCAGACTTCTTACACATAATATGGTGGTCTGGAGTATGAGACTTCCTACACAGTAGTGGCTTTTCCCTGAACTCCTGTCCAAGGCTTTCTATGACCCAGTCTCAGAAGTCACGAAGTATTACTTACCTCTGCTGCATTCTGATGATTAAAAGAGCCAGCCCAGATTTAGTGTAGGAGAGACTGGTGTGAATTCTGGGAGGGCTGACCCATGGTTGAGGGACTTTTGGGGAGACTAGCTACTACAGTGCCCTTGCTGTGAGGTTCGGGCTGTGCCCATCAGCCCAGTTGCCACGCAAAGCAAAAGCTGAAGTGACAAGGACAGTCACTTTGCTGACTGGTGCAAATGATGCCCTCTAAACATTGGTCGGTAGGGAATGCGGTATAAAGAATAGAGAAACCTAGGGCCTGGCACTGGCTCTGGCTTTCTCGGGCTATGCACTAGTGGGCACTGGTGTCTTCATCTTAAAATTGAGGCAGTTGGATTAAATCACTTAAGTTTCTTCTCCCCTCTGAGTTAAGAAATATAACATGGCTGGGTGCGGTGGTTCCCGCCTGTAATCCCAGCACTTTGGGAGGCCAAGGAGGGTGGATCGCTTGAGGTCAGAATTTTGAGACCAGCCTGGCCAACATGGTGAAACACTGTCTCTACTAAAAATACAAAAAATAGCCAGGCATTGTGGCACATGCCTGTAATCCCAGCTACTCAGGAAGCTGAGGTAGGAGAGTTGCTTGAACCCAGGAAGCAGAGGTTGCAGCGAGCCAAGACAGCGCCACTGCACTCCATCCTGGGCAACAGAGCGAGACTCAGTCTCAAAAAATAATAACAATAGAAGTAAAAAATATAACATGATACATGAGTTCATCACAGAATCCAAGTCTTTCAAGAGGCAAGGGGACCAAGTCCCAGGGCCATTCTCAGAAGCAAGCATGAAAATTAGAAGTGCCAAGTTATCAGCTACCAATCTTTGCCTCTTCTGAGGCAACAAAATCCATATGGCCAAATGAATATGTTCAATTCAGGGGATCCTGCTCTTCCCTTCCTGACTGTGTGTGCACTTGTGCATATGTGTGCACTCATGCATGTGTGTGCACATGGGGAGGTGTAAACGTTAGGCAAGTGTCCCACTGCACATTGTGTTTCTGCTCCAGAAAAAACTGCCAAATGAGTAGTTTATACTGGAGGAAACAGCCCAAATACTTCAATTTATATAACTATGTGTTGTATGGCGTTTTAATTTAGCCCTCGTTCCAAATGCATGGCACGTCCTTTTGACACCTTGAAGAAATGCTTCTCAGATGACAGGCTGGGCACAGCAGCTCGAGGCTGCAAAAAGAAAGCACACAGCCCTGAAAATTAAAAGGGATTTAGGTCCTCCTTGGAAATATCCAGCCTCAGGCTACTCGATGTGGTCATTTATTAAGTGACTTAATCAGGAAAAGGAACTCAGTCTCAGAGCAATTAAGTTGCTTTCTGGGCACTGCTGGATTCTCCCAATTATGAATGGGGTAATGCATTCATACTGGGACTACCAGAAGAGAATTCTATTCCAGGGCTGAATAATGCTTAGCTACTCAGCTATGGAGACTCCGTGTTGCTGAGAAACATATTAACTTGCTGAATTTGGGGAAACTTTCCTTTGATTGAATCCACGCAGGTTTGTTATTTTTTGCTTTGTTTTGTTTCTTGTTTCTGAGACTCTGTCTCACTGCAGCCTTGACCTCCCCAGCTCAAGTGATCCTCCTGCCTCTGACTCCTGTGTAGCCGGGACCACGGGTGTGCACCCAGATAATTTTCTATTTTTTGTAGAGACAGGGTCTCACTTTGTTGCCGAGGCTGGTCTGGAACTCCTGGCCTCAAGCAATCCCCCTGCCTCAACCTCTCAAAGTGCTGAGATTATAGGTGTGAGCCACCTTGCCTGGCTTCCAAACAGTTTTTTTTTTTTTTTTTTGAGACAGAGTCTTGCTCTGTCGCCCAGGCTGGAGTGCAGTGGCTGGATCTCAGCTCACTGCAACCTCCGCCTCCCGGGTTCACACCATTCTCCTGCCTCAGCCTCCCGAGTAGCTGGGACCACAGGCGCCGGCCACCTCGCCCGGCTAATTTTTTGTATTTTTAGTAGAGATGGGGTTTCACCGTGTTAGCCAGGATGGTCTCGATCTCCTGACCTCGTGATCTGCCCGTCTCGGCCTCCCAAAGTGCTGGGATTACAGGCTTGAGCCACCGCGCCCGGCCCCAAACAGTTTTTTAACATAGTTTTATTTGCCCTATAATGGGAAGGATCAGGGTTATAGAATTATGACCTGTCAGAGTC
This sequence comes from Piliocolobus tephrosceles, assembly GCF_002776525.5. Taxonomy (NCBI): domain Eukaryota; kingdom Metazoa; phylum Chordata; class Mammalia; order Primates; family Cercopithecidae; genus Piliocolobus; species Piliocolobus tephrosceles. The sequence goes on along the minus strand of NC_045448.1, from coordinate 45,249,953 downwards.
TGAAGACTCTCAAAGCTCTCTTGTCCCAAGCTTATTCATTTCTGTGCCAAAGAAACAAAGGGAAAACGATAGTGCTCAAGGCCACATACTTTGTCTTGGCAAAACTGGGACTAGCCTCCAGGTCTCCCTTCTCAAAGCTCAAGGCTGTTGTCTAAACTAGTGGGGAAAGGATCTCTCTAGGACTTTGTTGGGATACTGAAGAAGCATTCTGGGACCCCTCTCAAATAACCAGCTATGGCTCCCCCAAAGAGTAGAGCAGAATGGACTCAATATCCTGTGCAAAGTGTGCATGTGGGAGTGAATACTCAGCGAGAAGAATTTGCTCAAAAATATTTATTGAGGGCCTGCTATGTACCAGGAACAATGCTGGAAACCAGGAATATGGCAGAGAACATAATATCTCTGCCCTAGAGAAGGATCTTACACTAGAGGCTGGTGAGGAGGAAAATAAGGGAACGAGTGGATGAATAAATAGATGGATGGGTAATTAATAGATGGATAGATAGATGGATAGTAAATGAATGGATAGATGGATGGTTGCTACATTTAGAAAGACAGGAGAGCAATAACTCAGGATTAAGTTAGGGCTTAGACTCAGAAACCTGGGGAACTGCACCCTCCTGCATGCCTGCTATGCAGCCAAAATCAACTCTATTCAGATATTCTCCTGCTCAAAAGTCGTTGGTGGATATCCAGTCCTCCATCATCCATACCCTACACTGCTCCAGTGTTTGCCATTTACTTCAGTCCTGGTTAATCTCATCACAGTGTCCTTAACACCACTACTAATCAAAACCATTCCTACTCATTTGCTCAGACTGTCAGCTTTTCCTGGAATGCCCTCTGCTGTGCCCTCTGCCTCTTCTCCAAGTCCCTCTCCCTTCATCCTGCTCTCCCCACCCTCTCCGGGCCTGCCTGTAACACACACCGGGCACTGAGCACATACTCTTCGGGAGGTGCACTGTATCCGGTGAGCTACACTTGTCTCCCCTACCCTCAGCTAAATGGTCAAGCCAACTAGGTTAGGAACTGTATTCCCTTTCAGGGCCCCCATAGACAAGCACAGGGCTGGGCACACAATAGATGATGAATAAAGACTTTAAGAATAACATAGAATCTGAAGAAAGTAAGTACACATGGTCCCCAGGACACATGCCTGGCTTGGGCTCACCACTAGGAAACTGAAACCCTGGTTTTCCTCCCAGAATCTACTTCATCCAGCCCCGCCCTCTCCACCCACTGTCATGCTTTCCCGGAGGCATCCCCTCAGAATTAACATTGGGGCAAGGCCCGAATGCTGGGCAGGGATATGGGGAGGGGCCTTTTGGATTGTTTTACAACAAAACCTCCTCTTCTCAGCTGGTGAATGACTCAGCATCTTGGATCCCAAATGAAAAAAAAAGGGAAAAAAAGCCACTTTCATTCTGTCATGCAGGAAGCACAGAGGGTCCAGCTGACTTTGTGACGTCACTGTGCCAGGCTCAGAGCCCAGCCATGTCAAATCTGGGCACCTGAGCTGTGAGCTGCTCTGCCAACATTCTAACCAGTCAGGGATGGAGAAAGAGCACCTCCTGTTGATGGACTTGGCAACCCCATTTTATAGATGAGAAAGTTGAGACCAGATAAATCAAAACCTCTTAGGGTTCCCCAAATTGTCACTCTTTCTCCCTGATGTCTGCCCAGGACCTCTCCGAGCAGGTGAAAGATGAAAATTAATTCTTCCTCAAAACAGCTGCAGCTCTATATTAAAGGAAGAATCTCTAAATATATAGCTTCTCTCGAGCCCCCACACCACAGGTGGCTGGTGGGGAGCCACCGTGCCTGCTCCCACTCTTGCATGCGGCTGGTTCCTGAGAGCCAGGGGCTCTTCAGAGAAGGCCCTCCTTCTCATTTGAATATGTTGGGAAGCAGAGGAAGGTGTAGACAACAGGCCCTGTGACTGCTGGAGGGAGACCTGGGCCAGCAGCTGCAGGAAACACTCAAGAACAGTTCATCCTTACAAAAATATCCTCCCTCTGACACCAACCAGCTCCGGAGATGCAGGAAGGGACACTGGGAAATCAATCTGCATTCCAGAATGAGCCAGTTCTGCCAGCGAGGCGGTTTCCTTCCTGCCCTGACTACCACTGATATAGAGTACCAACAAGGCAGGCCAGGCATGGTGGCTCACACCTGTAATCCCAGCACTTTGGGAGGCCAGGGCAGGCGGATCACGAGGTCAGGAGATCGAGACCATCCTCAGTAACATGGTGAAACCCCATCGCTACTAAAAATACAAAAAATTAGCCAGGACTACTCGGGAGGCTGAGGCAGGAGAATGGCGTGAACCCGGGAGTGGAGCTTGCAGTGAGCCGAGATCGCACCACTGCACTCCAGCCTGGGCGACAGAGCAAGACGCCATCTCAAAAAAAAAAAAAAAGAAAAAGAAAAAGAAAAGAAAAGAATATCAGCAAGACATCATAACATCCACTCGTCCCTGCATCCCAGATCGGGTGGCCCGAGCTCCAGGACCCGCTGGGAGGAGGGTCCTGGCCTGGCAGCCTTGTTCAGTCATGTGGGCATCGACGAGCCCACCTGGCCACCAGGCAGCACCTGGATTCCCCCTTCCTCCCTTCTGCTCCTGCCGAATCCAAAGTATGGTCAGTGCATTCAACATGAACTCAACAGTCCTGCTACTCAGGGTAGCAATACAGGACAGTGGCCACATGCCCAGACTCTGCAAGCAGACCTTGCTTCAACTCCCTTCTCTGTCCCTAGTTTAACCTCCCTGCACCCCAAGTACTCACTTTCCATTATGTAAAATGGGCCTAATGGCAGTCTCCACCTTAGAGAGTTGTCAGGGGAGTCATAAATTCTTCTTCTCAAGCCCCTTGTTCAGTGTCATAGTGAACACTCAATAAAAGACAGCTACTATTTATAAATTAATGAAAGGACTTTTTAAAAAGCTTCTGCTGGGTACAAGTTGCCATGCTAGATGCTGGACCATTTCTGTGTTCATTATGGCTGGGCAAGGGAAGGGAGGGAGAAATTATTTAATCCAGTAAATTATGAACAGTTATGAGAAAGGAAAAGTGTTTCATGTCTGAGGAAACCAATAGTATTGACTGAAGGCTAAGAATGGCATCTGCCCTAGATGAGATGGGAGGCCCCTGATGCAGTAGGATGGGGTGAGTGAGTGCCAAGATTCTTTCCCATTCTCATGCCTGTCATACTAGTGGCTATGAAGGGACATAAACACCCTGTTCTGGAACCTAAGGGATGCTAGGACTCCCGAGGAAGAAGCAGAAGGCCTTCTACTGGCGGATCCAGGAGCTCTGTCAGCCTGCCCACACCACGGATCCAGGGATGAGTTCAGGGCTGGTGGAGGGACGCTGGGTCTGGGAGTCCCTGCACTGAAGGCCGCCTTTCATGGCTATGCGCATGTGAGAATTTGCTTGGGAAGACACATTTTCTTCATGCTTTCAGTGGGGTCCCTGACCTCAAAAGGTTTAGAACCACTGCTCTATGGATTAACTTCATCCTGTCCAGCATGATTCTCAGATGATACTGTGAGCACCGGTCCTCTCTCTTCAACCAGTCTGTATTTGCCATCCGTCACCATCATCTGATACGGCCAGAGTAAATGTGTATGGTCGACTCTGTATATTTCTATATATTTTGGCTTTTCCCAGAAATCTCTCACTTTGGACACCTGGAGGGAGACAGGCAACAAACACAAAGCCTAGGAGGCTTTCTCAGGTACAGCTAAGGTAGGTCAGGAAGGCAGCAGTCTCTCCTCACCTGACCCAGGGACTGGAACTGAAGCCTGCAGTCATTTACAAGTCATTGTGCACCATAATACTGCTAGTCATTCCTTTCTTCAACAAACATTTATTGAGGACCTACTGTGTGCCACGTACTGTTACAGATGTTGGAGATAGAGCCATGAGTCCATCACACAAAGTCTCTTTTGCCATGCAGTTTATATTCTAAGAATGAAACAATTAACGATAATCGAACAAGCACAATACTTTCAGATGGTGGTAAATGTGAAGATAAAACATAATTATATGGTGGAGAGAGTAGGGGACACTCAAGGTAAAAGCCTAGAGGTGGGAACAAGTTTGGCACATTTGAAGAACAGGAAGGAAGCTAGGGCAGCAGAAGCATAATGAACAAAGAGACAGAGAAAAAGCATCAGAGGCAGTGAGAGAAAGAAGCAGGGGCTGGATCACCTTCGCCCTTGGAGATCTCCATAGGGAGTTTGTGCCAGGTGCGGTGGGGAACCATCAGACAATTTTAAACATTAAAGTAATGTGACACATTGTGAAAGTCACTGGGGCTGCGGTGGAGAATTGTGGAGAAGAGAAGAAGCAAGGAAGCCACATACCAGGTGCCCAGCCAGACCCAGGGCACCCCACGATGAACAAGACAGCCACACACCCTGACCTCATGGAGCTTATAGTCTTAAGTAGGAGACTCTGGGGTTCCCTGTCTCCTTTGATCCAAAGTCAGATGCAAACACCAGGCCGAGATGTGGCTGGTCTCTGAGCTGAGAAAGGAAATAGCATGGTTTCCTCCTGTTCATCCAGACCCGTTCAGCCTCAGAGGCACACCTCCTCTATCCTAATTCTCCTTGTTCGAACCCCAGACCAAGACCATCTTCCCCATCCGAGAAGCCTTCCTTGCCCACCTAGGCACACCTATGTCCCAATCATGGTGGTGAGGAGTGATGGATGGTCTTGCTCTCTTCTGCTTCACACAGGTGGGTTTTGTTGACCAGTTAGACTTCTCCCCCTGAAAGCCTAACACAGAGCTGGGTATAAAGACAGTGTAAATACTCCTCAGATTTATACTGTGGGAAAAGAAGTATATATTTGTCCATTGACTGGAATGGAATGAGATTAGATTGTATTGAATTGCTGGTGGGCATTGTAAGTACTGATGTAGGTGACATATGACCTCCTAGAAACTTCTCAGATTAAATAGAGGCTAGAAAGAAGGTAGTAGAAATTATAGAATCCTTGTGAATGACCACAGCCCCAGCCACATGCTACAGTAGCTACAAAGATTATAATGGATTGAGCTTACAAATTTTCCCAATTAAGAATGCTAGCTATTGAGAAGGGGAAAACAAGTAAGTGAGTTTGTTTACTTTTTTTTTTTTTTGAGACGGAGTCTCGCTCTGTCACTAGGCTGGAGTGCAATGGTGCGATCTCAGCTCACTGTAACCTCTGCCTCCTGGGTTCAAGCGATTCTCATGCCTCAGCCTCCTGAGTAGCTGGGATTACAGGCATGTGCCACCACACCCAATTAATTTTTGTATTTTTAGTAGAGATGAGATTTCACCATGTTGGCCAGGATGTTCCTTGTGGCATCAGCTGGGACACCTTGACTGGAGGTGGAGGATCCCCTTTCAAGATGGCTCACTGACATGCCTGGCAAATTGGTGCTGGTGCTTGCTTGAGAGTTCAGGCCTAAGGGGTCTTAATTCTTTTGCACAAGGGCCCCTTCAGAGGCTATTTGGGCTTCCTTACAGCATGGTGTCTCGTTCTAAGAACAAGTGTCCCAAGAGAACTAGGCTGACACTGCATTGCCTTTCATGACCTAGCCTCAGAAGTCACATTGTGTTACTTCTGCCATATTTACAAGCCCACCCAGATTTAAGGGAAACACACACACACACACCCCTCAACTAGAGCAATGTCAAAGTCACATTAAAAGAAAAGTATGTGGGGCCAGGTGCGGTGGCTCACACCTGTAATCTCAGAACTTTGGGAGGCCGAGGCAGGCCGATCACTTGAGGCTAGGAGTTTGAGACTTGCCTGGCCAACATGGCAAAACACCATCTCTACTAAAAAATACAAAAATTAGCCGGGTGTGGTGGTGTGTGCCTGTAATCCCAGCTACTTGGGAAGTTGAGGCATGAGAATCAATTGAACCCAGGAGGTGGAGGTTGTAGTGAGCTGAGATTGTGCTACTGTGCTCCAGCTTGGGTGACAGAGCTAGACTGTGGAAAGAAAG
>NC_045448.1:45216143-45243850 GCF_002776525.5 Piliocolobus tephrosceles | reverse complement strand
AAGGAAGGAAGGAAGGAAGGAAGGAAGGAAAAGAAAAGAAAAGAAGGAAAGAAGGAAGGAAGGAAGGAAGAAGGAAGGAAGGAAAAGAAAAGCAAAGCACATGGGATGGGAGATGTAGTCATCTTTAGAAAATAAAATCTACCACACAGGTAGAAGATTACTCATACAACTAAGTTCATTCCTTTTTCAACAAATATTTTTTGAGGATTCAAAAGGGGAGAAGTGGAGAACGAGAAGGATATAGTCCCTGCCTTCAAGGAGCTCCCAGTCATGGTACCATCAGATGTGAAATCAAGGGGTGAGAGCACTGTGACATAAGTGCAATGCTGGGGGTGAGGACAGGAAAGTGCAATGCTGGGGCTGAGGACAGGGAGGTGATATGGGAACTGGAGTAGGGCCATGGCCTGACCTGGGGAAGAAGAATGTCAGGAAGGTTTTCCAGGGAAAGTAATATCTAATCTGAGTCCTGAAAGATTAAGAGACTGGGAAAAGAGGGAGATATTTCCAGGGAGATTTGAGGGGAGAGAGGGAAATACATTACTCAGCTTTGCCATATTAACCAACAACCCCCAAACCTCAGAGGTTAAAATCATACACATTGTTCCTCCCTCATACTGAATATAGGCTGCAGGGCATCTGTTACTTTGCTTCAGGATGGAGCTCTGTGCCACCTTCCTTTTCATTCTGTGACACAGGCTGGAGCAGCACCTATCTGGGGTATGGAGGACAAAGAAGGAAGCATCTGGTGGCAACTTGCAATTTCTCCAAAAGCTTCTGCTCATCCACTCACATTTCATTGTCAAAGCCTGTCACACAACTGAGCCCAGAGTCAATGAGGCTGGGGCTTCTGCCTGTCTACAGGAGCGTAGGTAGTGGTGATGCACAACTACAGAAGGGGTGAAAGAGTTCATGAGCTGCAAATTATTCAGGCTGACTGAAGCCTTGAGGAAGAAGTGGGCAGTGGGGAGAGGTAGGCTACTCATATGTGCAAAGTCCAATAGCAAAGGGTCCCATTAGCCATGATAAGGAGGCTAAATTCCATCCTGAGGTTAATAGGTCCCATTAGAGGAATGTAAAGACAGAGTGGCATAATCTTAGCTGTGCCCTAAATTGGTTGCTCTGGCAGGTTTGTGATGGGCGACTTGGAAAAGGAGTGACATTAGGGAGTAAGGAGGAAAGGGAAAGAAAGGAAATCAATATTTATTGAATACCTCTTATGTACCAAGCACTAGATTCTCGCATTGATAGCAGACATGAATCGCAGTGGTACAGTCACTTCATTCTTCCAAGTCTGGGCTCACAGTCCCTGTTGATTGGGCAGTGGGCCATGGAATCCCTCCCATCCACCCACCTGAATATCACTGATCAGAGTGGGAATCACTGACCCAAGAGGAGCCTATAAGATTCTCTTTCTCTCCACCCCCATCCCCTCCCTCAGGAATTTGGAACAAGGGCAGAGATTTCTGAGTGCCTCTGGAGTGTCTGAACCAGGAGGACACACAAAGACTAGGGAAACACCCAGGACAAGTTGCTTTTCAGAGAGAGAAGAACAAAGACGCTTGGAAGGGAACTCAGAAAAGAGACCATTCTCCCATCCAGATTTGGGGAAAGTGTGCCTGCCTTGATTTCCAACTATTTCCCAAGTTCTGTTCCACCTGTCTTAAGGACAATGGTGTTCCTTACTCTTGAATGCATGTGCTACCCGTGAATCCTTAAATTTATTTTTGTTTCTTCTGTTTGACTCAGTGGATTTCTATGACTTGTGCTTCAAAGTACCTTGACTAAGACACTCAAATTCTCTGAGTCCCCAAGGCTCACCCCAGGCATAATGGATACCAACTCAATGGGGCCATGAGCATGACCAGATGTTCCCAGCTGTGGGGCTAAGGATGCTGCAGGATGGTTTGCCCTGGTCACATGGGCTCCTTCTCAGCAGGAGAAAACAGGGACTGAAGGTCACCAGTCTCAGAAAATCTCAGGGGCTGGGGGGCTGAGACTTGAGGAGGACAAGGGATGACTTTTCCTAGAACCTAGACCTATATTCCTGATACCTGGAAGGAACTCTTAAGCATTGGAAGCTGGAAGTGTCTGGGAACCCAAGCTCAGAGAGAGGAATGGCTTTAAGGGTGAAGGAGGAGAACTTGGTAGAAAAGCAGGCCCCAGTGCAGTAGGTCAGAGCATGCACTCTGCAGCCAAACGGCCTGGGTTTGAGAACCCAGCTCTGGCATAGCTGCCAGAGTTACACTTTACCTCTATGAGCCCCAGCGTCATCACCTATAAGATGGAGATACTAATTACATCCAGCTCATACCGGTATTTGAGATTGTGTGAGATAGCACAATGCCTAGCACATAATAAGCATTCAGCAACTTCTTCCTATCATTACTTTTGCTATTACAGAGGAATTAAGGGCAGCAAGGCTTACGGTTTACACTATGTGTTCTGGCATCAAAGACTGAAATTCCAGAGGCTCCTAACCAGCTGTATGACTTTGGGCAAGTTGCTTAACCTCTCTGAACCTGTCTCCTCATCTTAAAGGCTGATAATATCCACATTACAGGATTATTGTACCCACTCTACCTTAGTATACCATTTTGTGCATAGAAGATACTCTATTAGTGGAAGCTATTTTTTATTTCAACAGATATACCTGGCTCTATCTCAAGGCTCAGAAGGCTCAGGGTCTGATGAGGATGGAGTTAGGGAAGGGAAGAGGAGTCACTTTATTTTCTCTTGGTTACAATCACAGTCTACACACACCTACAGAGCCTTCAGTATGAATTCTGCTTTGTATTCAGTCCTGGGAACAAACACAATAGAAGCAGAAAACTTCATCTCAACCCCATCGAAACATGCAATGCCACACTGGTATGTAGCTGCCTTTTGCTTTCTGAGAATTATTCTAATGTGACCAAAATTCTGGAAATACTATCAGATAATGTAAAACATGATGGCAGCTGAAGTTCTCCAGTTTGTCTCCAAACAGGGAATCCAGCCTTTTCACATACATTAGCTTGATTCCTCTTCTCAAACTCCTGGAAGCAAGGTGTTGGTTATACTTCTTCTTTTTTTTGTTTTGTTTTTTGAGACAGAGTCTCGCTTTGTCACCCAGGCTGGAGTGCAGGGGTGTGTCTCAGCTCACTGCAACCTCCAACGCCTGGGTTCCAGCAATTCTCAGCCTCCCGAGTAGCTGGGATTACAGGTATGCACCCCCACACCCAGCTAATTTTTGTATCTTTAGCAGAGACGGGTTTCACCATATTAGCCAAGCTGGTCTTGAACTCCTGGCTTCAAGTGATCCGCCTGCTTCTGCCTCCGAAAGTTCTGGGATTACAGGCGCGAGCCACCAAACCCCGCCAGTTACATCTACTTTTATTCCCTCTCCCATCTATCAAGACCAGGAAACTGACTCCATAAGATAAAGTCGCTTACCTTTGGTCACACTGTTATTAAGTGGCAGGGGCAGTATTTAACCCAGATAGCCTGACTCCAAAGCCCATACTCTCTCCGTGGTTGCTGTGGATGGTGAACCATAGATGCCAAGGTGGTCTCCTGTTGTACCCATTCCTGTCTTTCCAACTGCCCCCAAGGACCTCCAGTCACATATCTCAGCATTTCCCAGGGTGCTTAGTCCAGGTCTGGGAATACAACACAGTCTTGATAATAATTTTCACCTTGAAAGTCTATCTGTTTTTTGACATTGAAGTCAGGTGCTTTCTGAAATAACACTAATTGTATGCAACTCTAAACACACTATCATAATCACAGCCCTAGTGACAATAGCGTCAATTACTGAGTACTACTTACCAGATGTTTCATAAACTTTCCCTCTAATCCACAAAGTGGTTGTATTCAATTCAACAATCTATTTATTGAATGCTTACTGCGTGCTAAACACTGGGCTCTAAACTCCCCATTTTACAAATGCACAAAATAAGGCTCCAAGATTGAGTAACTCACAAAAGGGGTGGGTCTGGGTCAAGAACCCAGGCCTGCCTCACACCAAACCCCACGTTCTCCACTTTACTCACCCTACCTTTCTCTCTCTGTGTGTGTGAGCATTTATAATAGTGTGACTCCATTACAAGAGTTGGAACGAAGAGAGCTGACCATACCTGTCACCACAAACCAGAATACCACAGCGCTACCAGAAAGACACCTCTTTGCGGCTCTGACCAGGTCCCACTGCAGCAGGCTCATGCACAGGTTTCCCTGAGCAATCTGCCCTCCCCAGGAGGGCTGTATCTTGTTTCTACCTGCTTCATTAGAGTGTTCTCACAGCACTGTGCATAAATTAATTAGCACATATTCTTCTGTAAGAAACAGCCCCTGGGTTTTAGCCTTAATTCAGAGACAACAAAGTAAAGCATTGGATTTCCAAGTTAAGAACAATGCTGGCTTTTTCTAGGTTCCCTTTAAAAATGTAGAACTCGGTAGAAACCCTTCTGTGGCTGCCTCCAATGGCCGGGTGGGAGTGGCCTCTTGCCCAGGCGCTACCCGAATGGGTAGAGCCAACGGTAGTCACCAGCCAGACAGGAGGGGGTATCACTGATGAGTCGGGCTGATGCATTGTAATTAATGGTAATAAAAATAGATACCACAAGAGAGAAGTGCCAAGCCAGAAATCCCTACGACAGGATAGAGTTTCTTTCAGGTAATGGAAAGAAGAAGAAGAAGAAAAAAGTCACTTCTAACAGGAAACCTGATCTACTCGTTGCCTACAGAGGATTTTTGTAAAGTAACTAAGGAAATGCAACGGAAGACGGCAGCCCCAGAAAAATTAGAATAACTCTACTTAGAAAACTTTCTTTAATGCAGAAAGCGGTGGGTCTGGGTCGAGAACCATGGGAACCTGGTGATGCTATAGGCAGTTAGACCTGGAATTTCTAAAGGCAGTGAGTTCAGTCTGTAGCTCCTCGGGCCACAGGGAGACTCCAGCACCTAGGACTCCTGGTTGAAGGAAAGCGTCCACTCTCTGAGACTTACCCTCCAAGGAAGGGGAGGGTAAGAGCGGGGCTGGGAGAGAAAAGCAGGAGCAAAGAGGAGGAAGAGGGCCATTCTCCTATTGGCCTGGTCACTTCCCAGCTGTTGCTGTCAGTCAAACCCGATTGGTCATTCAGACATCCATTCAAACATTTCCTGGGCACCCAGATGTTGCAGGGGAAACGTGAGATGGAGAAAAGCTAGCGTCTATCCCCCCAATAATCCTGTGATCAGACCATCTGGCAACCTAGTCCACCTCTGGGTTCTGTGTGTTTCTGTCTCCGAGGTCTCGCTCTTCGCGGGCGCGACTCGCTTTTCGAACCCCCCGTGCCAGCGCAGGCGGGTCAGTGCTGGGATGAGGAGGGAAGAACAGCAGGCCCTCTCCGCGTCCTCTACCTCCTGGGCTACAGGCCTGCGGGGAGCCGAGCGAGCATTCCCTCCGGCCTGAACTCTGGGCCCGCCGCGTGGGGGCGCTGGCTTGAAGACCTGGTGGAGCTAGAGGGCCCGGGACACGCAACCCCTCCACTGCCCCGCTGCAAAACAACCCGGTGGTGGAGTTCGGCGGCTCCCTGAACCCAAAGCCGCGAGCCTGGCCCCTCGCGCCGTGGCCCTGCCCGCCGCGCTCGCGCCCCTCCGCACCCGGGCGAAGGGGCCCAGGAAGGGACTCCAGGACTAAGGCGGGACCGCGGGCAGGGACGCAGGGACGGGGGTCGCAGGAAGGCTGCCAGCGCCCGGACCCAGATACCCGCCCCAAATCCCGACTGGTCCCGGCGCCGCCCGGGCCGATTCGCCTCTTTGCGGGTCTCCAGGCTGACCCCGAGCCCCTGTGCTCATTATTTTCGTTTGAACAAGATCCCCCGTGAGCCCGCGGCCTCTAAACCGTTGTATCGTGTGGGTCCTCCAGGCTGCCGTATGGGTCTCAAGGTAAAGGCCCGGAGGGCAGAGGGGTGGCGATGACCCCAGGGACTCCGTTGCTCCAGCTCTCCGGGCCTGTGACTGCGCCAGCCACGTGCGGCGCGGCCGACGCCGCGGTTCGCTTGGTTCCAGGAGTGCGGCCGCCCCGAGCCCAGCGCCTCGCAACCTTGCCCGGGCTCGGGGCGCCGCGGGGCGCGTTCTCCGACACGGAGAATTCGTGTGAGCCAACTGGCCTCGCCCTGACCTACCCCTCGTAGGAAATTACGGAAAACCGCGGGTGCAGGGTTTGCGAGTAGCTGGTTGCGTCCGCCGGGACCCGACAGACCCCGCAGGTGCGAGGGGCGGGTGGGGAGGCACCGGAGCCTCGACGCAGCCCCGTCGGGCACCACCTGCCCGCTTTCAACGAAACGCGTCGCCCAGGCCCAGAGAACTCAGGGACTGTCTGGGGATCGCGCCCGGCCCATCCCGGCTGGGGCGCTCGGAGCTGGGAGAGGGCTGAGAGCCTCCACCCAGGCCGGGGCATCCCAGAGCCCAAGGTGCGGAGCTGCATGGACAGCCCGAGGCGGGCGGCGCCAGGGCCGGAGTCTGCCTAGGGGATTTCTGCCGCCTTTATAGGCTGGAAAAATAAAAAGTAAACCAAAAAAACAAACAAACAAAAAAAACCCTGGTTCCCTGACTTGGCACCGGGCACCCGCCCCCTTCTCTTTTTCCCTCTGTCACAAGCAAGGTTTCTGGTTTGCCCAGAACAAAGGCCTTCCTATCCGCTGGCCTTGGAAATAGCCAGAGAGCAGCTCCTTCTTCCTAGATTACCCTATTCTTTCCCAAACGGCCCCATCCCAAAACCAGGGAAGCCCTCGGGAGGCCAGTGGGCTGCCTTCTCCCTTTTCCCAGAAATGCCCCCGGTGGGCGCGGTGTGCCAGCCCTGGGCTGCTCAATGGGCGCTGGACAGTAGGTGCCTTCAGGCTGTGTCCTAGGAGCTTCCTGCCCAACTCCAGGCACAAAGACCCCAAACTTTCCCTGACAATTTGTCTGAGACAAAGCTATTCCATCAGCCTGAGATCACTGAGGAGCACCCACCCACCCACCCCTGCTGCTGCTGCTTTCCAGAAAGTCTCATCCTCCCAGGAACTTCAGGGAAGCTTGGAGGTGAAAGGAGGCGTTTCAGTAAAGCCCAAATTTCCATGGTTCCGAAAAGGTTTCTCCCTCTAGCCATGGAGTTTCTCCCGTTTGTGCTGGATAAAAAGCAAGTGCAAGCCTCTTGGGAATGGGTCTTGGAACAGGAAGGAGGACAGGGATTCCGGAGACTGGAGGGAGGTAGACCCGAAAGTTTCAGTTTCAGCACCCCATAGGACTCTCAGCAACTGCTTTGGGCACTGCAACTAGGGGGCTGAGATTGTCATTGGCTATTAAATCCTCATCCAGACACCTCCCAAGTATTCTGTTCTGTGGCAAAGACTATTGGGGAATGGGCCAGGCAGGGAAGGGGCTGGGGAGTGTGGGGAGACCCTCATGCAGCATGTAACCTTTTTAGGGCAGGCACCCATCTACTGCTGCTACTAAGAGGGTCTGGCCCACACCTGCTGGAACCGGTTTTTTACATACATGGGGGAGGAGGAGAACCAGGGGCATACTGACACACACCCATACATCAGGCAATGGTGCTCCAGGTTTTCAGTGCTTCCTCAGTAATGACTTTTCATATGGCACACACTATGTTATCCACGGTGGCAGGCCCTATGTCTGTTCTGTTCTCCCTGTGCTGCTGAGCGTTGCCTGGAGGCTCTTGGCAGGTCTGACCCGGGCTTAGGGCCCAGAGGCTGCAAAGAGGGCAGCACTTGGAGGAACAGTGAGTCTGAAACTCCAGAAAAATCTGCTTTCACTGAACATGGGCGGGACCCAGTCCTGGGGGAAGTTTAATCTTAAAGCTCCATGGGTCGGAGAAGTGACACATTCATGGTGAAGGCTGTGGCTGAGGCTGCAGAGATTGTATGCTTTTTCAAGGTTACTGTTCTTAGACCCAGCCCAGCCCAGAACCAGCAGGAACTTAAGAGGTTACCCAGGCTCCAATCTAATACTGGAAGAGAATGAAGAACAGTGGACCCGGGACTGGCCCAGGGTCTCAAACCAGGAAGTGACTGCCTGGTCTCACTCACCCACACCAGACCAGGATGCTCCTCTACAATCCCAGCCTAAGCACGCTAAGATGTAAGATGGCCATTGCCAGGGCTGGGCCCAGCCACTCAGCTGAATCCTTTTAACCAAGTAGCTGAAGAAGAGGAGCTGAAAAGAGTAAGTTGCACTTTTGTTGGAGGTCAGCAAAGTGGGCTTTGAACCTCATCACAGTCTGAGATAAATTCTTCTCCATGTCTCCCAGGGTCCTTAGATCCAACTCTAGGGCAGCCCCTGTGCGGCAGTGCACAGGACTCTGGATAGGGTGTCCTAGACACAGCAGACCCCCTCCCAGCCTACAGATGCAAACTTGAAAGATGCCACCTGGATTTCTGCAGAAAGCTGCCCCTTTCTGCACCCGCACTGGCCTTGGGCCTACTTCATCAGCCTGTGGCCTCATTCAACACGCCAGGGTAGGCCCCTGGAAGCTAAAGTCTTAAGAGGAGTCCCAGGGTTCCACTCTCTCATGCCTACAACACTCCCAAAGGACTTCCAGAATGCTGGAGCAGAGGGAAAATTTTTGAAATCTTGCAGAGAAGGAAATAAACACAAAGGAATAAATATATGCCTTACCATAGACACCAAGCAAAGCCAAAAGTTGAACCCAGGGCTCTAGACTCCCATTCCAGTGCTCCTAGCACAAACTCACTAGAAAGTACAAAAGGGTGGGAAAGAAGAAACTGGCCTAGGCTCGAGTTACATAGTCTAAGGCTGGCTGAGGGCAGAGCCGAGGATTTGTGCGGGCTAGGGTCTCGGCACCGAGAATGGTCCTGGGAGCTCCTGGCTTGCAGCAGCTGAGGGGGGAAGAGGAGGAAACCGAAGTGGAAAGGACATGTCCGGGAAGGAGCTAAGCCCCGGATTTTTCAAAACGTAGAGCAAGAACACCCCCACCCTCAGTTCTCCCACCTTTGTGCGAGCCCTTTTCCCACAGGATCAGCACCACGTGTTTCCACTGGCTCCCTGACAGAAGCAAAAAAACAGGACCCCCTTTTAAAGCACCTCATCCCAGGCCGGAGTGGCCAGGAGCCGAGCCGAGCCCCGCCCCAGCGGAGAAGCGGGAAGACTGGAAATCTTGCCTCCGTTCTCCTCCCCGACCGGGGAAGCGCCACTACCGTCCTAGAGTCCCTGCCCTCGCCCCTCTCCCACGCCCTGGTGGGCAGACTGCGGGTCTGCGCCGTCCCGCTTTCTGCGTCGCAGCTGCCGGCCAGAGTCAGCTTCCATAGAGGCCACACGGAACCGCCTGGCACTGCTCGGGCTGTGGGACCCGGGGGGTTAAGTCTGAGTCCCCGCCCGGCAAGCAGCAGAGAGCGCAGAGTTGGGGCGGTACAGGCCGCCAGGCAGCCAGCGGGACTAGGAGAGGGAGGAAAGGCGGGATCCTCCGGGAAGTCGATTCTCCGGCGTCCGCCTGCGGCCACTGCCAAATCTTCCCCACTTCTTTCTTCTACTCCCTCCCCTTTTCCCTCGAGGACCGCCGGGTCCAGAGTTTCTAGGATGGGGGGTGGGGCGCTGTCAGCAGAAAAAACCAAGTCTTTGGGCGGCACCCAAGCACGTCCAAACTCTCCAATCCCACTGGCCTGCGCCAGGGTAGAATGTGCCCGGTGAACAGAGAGCCTGGGAGGGACGCGGCGACCTGGGGAGAAGGGGAACCCGGCAGGGCCTGGGTGAGGCTGCAGAGCCCTCTCCTAGCGAAAGCTGCCCAAACTTTCTTCCCCTGGAGGGTCCTTCCACCCCTCTCCCTCCCCTTCCTCCCGGACACCCCCTTAAACGGTCTCCGCCTTCCCTTCTCTCCTCCTCCCTCCCCACCTCGACCCACCCCTTTTCGTCTTCGCCCGCTCCCCCTGCTCTCCTGTCCTCCTCCTCCCTCCTTCTTTGGGCATCCGCCCCGTCAATCTCCACCGCTGCCGGCCCCAACCCGGCCCCTCTCCGCCTCCCAGGCTCTCAGAGCGCCCCAGGCTCCAGTCGAGCCGCCCTCCGTTTTGCGCGGAGCGGGGCGATCTGTCAGCGGAGCGGGCGGGGGCGGGGAGCGGCCCGGCCCGCCGAGGCTCGGGTTACCAGTGACTGACAGCGTCTCTATGGCGAATAATTTGACTCCGACTATTGTCTGGCACTGGCAGGCCCCGGGTCAGATAACCGGACCAATCAGGGCGCCGGCCGCCGCGCCTCATGCCCGCTTAGAATAATATTATTAAAAAAGCTGCGAGCGAGCTAGACCGGAGGGAGAACGAGTGAGAAGCGAGCGAGGGAACGGCGGGTGGGCGGGCGCGGAGCATGCGGAGGGGCGCCCCGGGCGGCCCCCGGGCTTGGGCGAGGCGCGCGGGTGGTGGGGGCGCGGAACTGCGCGGGGACGTACGACAGTGACTCGGGGCTCACCAGGGGCCAGCGCCGGGCCACGGGGCCCGACCCGCCCGCCTCTCGGCCCGGACGGCCCGGCGGGGAAGCTTCCATGCGGGACCGCGCGGCCCGGTGAGGGCGCGCGCGGGCGGGCGGGGACGCAGCCGGCACCATGTCCATGCTGCCCACCTTCGGCTTCACGCAGGAGCAAGTGGCGTGCGTGTGCGAGGTGCTGCAGCAGGGCGGCAACATCGAGCGGCTGGGCCGCTTCCTGTGGTCGCTGCCCGCCTGCGAGCACCTCCACAAGAATGAAAGCGTGCTCAAGGCTAAGGCCGTGGTGGCCTTCCACCGCGGCAACTTCCGCGAGCTCTACAAGATCCTGGAGAGCCACCAGTTCTCGCCGCACAACCACGCCAAGCTGCAGCAGCTGTGGCTCAAGGCACACTACATCGAGGCGGAGAAGCTGCGCGGCCGACCCCTGGGCGCCGTGGGCAAATACCGCGTGCGCCGCAAATTCCCGCTGCCGCGCTCCATCTGGGACGGCGAGGAGACCAGCTACTGCTTCAAGGAGAAGAGTCGCAGCGTGCTGCGCGAGTGGTACGCGCACAACCCCTACCCTTCACCCCGCGAGAAGCGCGAGCTTGCGGAGGCCACGGGCCTCACCACCACACAGGTCAGCAACTGGTTCAAGAACCGGCGGCAGCGCGACCGGGCGGCCGAGGCCAAGGAAAGGTACGAGTAAGTAAACCTTCTTCGGCGCCGTCTCCCCGGGGCCCAAGGGAGGGGTTCGCAGGGCTTCTGCCCGTTCCCCGGAGAGGCCTAAACTGGGCCCCCAGGCCCAGCCACAGCCCAGCTGCAGCCCGGCCTGACTCGGACGATGCTTAGGCCTTTCTATGCCGGAGACCCGGCGAGCAGGGATTTGTCTAAAGCGGGCAGAGCAATTCAGGAAGTTGTCAACTAACCACTCCGTCGCTACAGGAAAAGGGTGGAGAAGCAGAGAGCTTCGGAGCAGCGCAGGACTGTAGGCCTGGATCCCCTGTGAAGCAGGCACAGTAGGTCTGGTCATCCTCAGAACGGAGGGGTTTGGACCCAGGTGAAAGCAGATTTTGCGGATTTCTTGCTGGTGGTGCTTCCCGGCAATTCCCCCCAGCCTTACTCAGCTCCAAAGTGTGATGGGGTCGGGACTGGGACTGGGACTGGAACTTCCCTAGTTTGACCTGGATGGGGAAAAGCCTGGCCATGAATTTTCCTTGTCAGATGTGGGAGTTGATGGCGGGTCCTTTATCCCCTTAGAAAGGATCCAGAGGTGAAAGGGAGGAAGTGTCAGTTCTGGAAGAGAAGAGACACATGCCCTGTTTTCTGCCTTGCTAGAGATAGCCGCCCTTCCCTGGCACTCCAGGCCCTTGATGCCTCTCTCCTTGGGCCCTACCTCTGATGGATAGGTCAGAATGTCTGCAGTGAGCTGAGAGCCACAGAGGGGCTGGGAGTTGGATGTCCTCAGGTAAACCAGGACTTCCTGAACCAGCCTAAAGGTTGATCATTAGGCCCTTGCCACTACCTGTCCTATAACCCCTCAGGACCCCAAATCTGGAGAGAAACTGATTATGGGAACAGAATCCAGACTGGAGTAAGAGGAAAACAGGACACCTGGGGTTGGTGATATGGGGTGTGTTCCACCCTGAGTTTGAATGATCAGGGTCAGAGGTGGGGGTGCTGAACCAGAAACATCTTAGGGGGAGTGCTGCATGCTCAGATACTCCCAGGTATCTGAGACCCTGAAGTTGGAGTATCCACAGTGGTGAGGTCTCAGCTGCCAGCCCTGTGGGAAGTTCCCTCCCAGGAAAGCAGAAAGAAAAGCCCTCCTGGAAGCTGGTGACAAGAGATCATATCCAGGATTTTAAATATCCAAATCTGGGGAGGAGCTGTCAGTCAAAGGCGTAGAAGGAGGTGGGTTCTCTCTGCTGGATCCCCCTCCATGCAAACTGGCATGTGTTCAGACTCCTGAAAACTTGGGGTTCTCAGACCAGGCCCCAGATGAGAGCTGCAGATTCCCGGAGTGGCTGGTTACAATGGAAAAGTCTTGGCCTTCTCCCAGGGGCTGCCCTTTATCCCCCAGGCTTCTGGTCCCCCAGCTGATGTTTTCACTGTACCACCATGGAAGGGGAGTCCTCTATCCTTGGACCCTTGTCTCTAGGCCCAGCAAGGAGAGCCCTCACAGGGGTGCCCAGTTTGGAGCTACAGGGAAAGAACGCTTAGCCCCAGGATCCTATCTCCCAGCCAGGGGTCTCCCTCGGGCAGAAAAAGCAAACAGAAATGAAGGCTTGTGAGAGGCCCTAAATCCCTTAACCTGGGACCCAGGGTTCCTTAACCTCCTAGACCCGCGTCTACTCAGCAAACCTGGCTTGAGGAGCCTAGAGTGATCTGAAAATCCAGGCATCGTCTCCTCCTCCCTGCTCGCCCCACTTCAGGGAACCCTGTTCCCCTGCCCCTCTGTTCCTGAAAAGAAGTATTGGGAAGGAGGGAAAGAGGAAATACAGAAAAGATATTGATGAGATTGAGAGCATGAGAGGTGGGGACAATAAGGGGAGAGGGGCAAGAGAAATTGGGTGTTGAGAGATGAAGAGAATGGGCAGAAAGAACCCAGACCAGATGGAGGAAATGGTAGAAACCGAAAACACCCGCAGGCCACAAGCCTGGGAGCTGTCTCCTGAGGCTGGTGGCTGGCTCTGACTGCGACTGAGATGGCTCTGGGTGGTCTCGATATCCCTGCTGACCCCGCTGCTTTGCTCCCACACTTGCAGGGAGAACAACGAGAACTCCAATTCTAACAGCCACAACCCGCTGAATGGCAGCGGCAAGTCGGTGTTAGGCAGCTCCGAGGACGAGAAGACTCCATCGGGGACGCCAGACCACTCATCCAGCCCGGCACTGCTGCTCAGCCCGCCGCCACCTGGGCTGCCGTCCCTGCACAGCCTGGGCCACCCTCCGGGCCCCAGCGCAGTGCCAGTGCCGGTGCCAGGCGGAGGTGGAGCGGACCCACTGCAACACCACCATGGCCTGCAGGACTCCATCCTTAACCCCATGTCAGCCAACCTCGTGGACCTGGGCTCCTAGAACCCGTTTGCCTTGATGAGCTTGCCTTTTGTGGCTTGACACTGGGGACCTGAGAGTGGCAGTGTCCAGGGGCGCCCCGCCCCTGCGGCCCCACCAGGTACTGAAAGACCGGCAGGTTGAGCGGGGAGAACAACCGGGTAGGGCGGATAGCTGTCTATGTTGGTCCTTGTTTGGGATTTATTTTCAACAAGTTACTTTTGGGATCCTTTTGGGGCTGGAGACTGGGTCTTAAACCACAGAAGGGAATAAATTATATACCACTGTCATTCTCTCTCTCCCTCTGTCTCTTCCTTTCTTTTCCCCTTTCTTGCCTTGCCTTTTCCCCCTTTCCTCTTCCTTTCCCTTGCTTCTCTTTTCCTTTTTCTGCTTTCTCTCTGTCTTTTTCCCTCTCTTTGTATTGCTTGTCTCTTTTCTTCTAGATTTCTGGCTTGCCGCGGTTCACTCTCCTTCTGTCTCTCCCTTTCTCTGTCCCTCTCTGTTTCTCCCCTCTTCTCTCCTGCCAGTCTCTTGTACTCTGTGTCCTGGTCCCTCCGTCTGTACCCCTGTCCTTCTCCTCCTGTCTGGTGGTCTATCTGCCCCTACCTCAGCCCTCGCTTTCCCGGAGTCGGCGGTGGGAGAGGGAAGAGGAGAGAAAAGAAAGGGCCTTTGAACCTAGGCCATCTCCAGAGGCCCTTTCCCTTGCCCCTGTGGGTCAGTGGGAGCTGCAGGTGTCAGCTTTTCGCCTAGTAACTTAAGTGAGAGAGAAAGGGCAGCGCCACAGAAGCCCCTAAACGCCGCCTCGTCGTCCGCCCCTCGTCCTTCTCTCTTGGCGAGGCCCCGCCACACCGCTCTCTTCCTCCCGGGACTGTGGCCACAGCGCTCCCGGCTGAGCGCTCCCCCCTCCCCCCAGCCGCCGACTTGCCGTCTCCCCGTAATGCCCTCATGTGAATGTTCTTCGGGAAATATTTCTGCTTTTATTTTATAATAAAATTAGAAATCATAAATATATAAATTGTTATATGCCACAAGGCCCGCGGGCCGGGGATGCCGCAGTGTCTGATTTCCCTACCAAGACTCAACACCGTAGGTGGGCCGTTCTGGTTGGCGATGCTCTCTGGTGAGTCCCGAAAACAGCGAGACGCCTTCCCACACACACGACATGTGTCAGTCGCCAGATGAAGGCACTGAAATTCCTGAAACACCCCCCTCCCTTTTCCTGGCTGGGAAAACTCCCTGCAGAAGCGAGGGGCAGCCTGCTCCCCTCCCCACACCAGCGACGCGCAGAGCCCTTGCCAGCCTCTTTCTTCACCTCCAGGTCGAAGTGGAAGACGAGAGAGCTTGTGCCGAGGGCAGGTAGTGCCTTCGGGGATGCCAAAGCTGGGGAAGAAATTAGGCAGAAGTTTCCTGCCGCGCGTACTCCTGGAGTTGCAGTCTCCAAGACTGGGCGCGATGCGCTGCGCGATTTGCCCTTCCCAGGCTCAGACCCCTAGACCTAAGCTCCAGAGGCGCAGCCCCGGTGCTGCGTGTGGCTGTGGAGCAAAGGTCTTCGAGCTCGCAAACCTGCTTCTGTGGATTTGCAGTGGAACTGAAGGGTCAGGGAAGGAGGGAAATCGGGCTCTGGGCGGCCAGGCCGGCGGGCGCCTCGGTTCTCCTGTTTCTCCCTTTCTCTGTCCCTCTCTGCTTCTCTCCTCTTCTCTCCTGCCAGTCTTTTGTACGCTGTGTCCTGGTCTCTCCATCCGTACCCCTGCCCTTCTCCTCCTGTCTGGTGGTCTATCTGCCCCTACCTCAGCCCTCGCTTTCCCGGAGTGAGGGGTGGGAGAGGGAAGAGGAGAGAAAAGACAGGGGTCAGACCGAGCAGGCGGTTCCGGCTCCGCCCATGGGGCGCCTAGGTGCTTCCGTGGCTATCAATTAACCTGCAGCGCCCCCTCCTCTCTGGAGTGCCAGCCCCCTGTTTAAACGACGCATCTGAGCCAGTCCGGGCAGATCCGAAGTAGGCAGGACTCCGAGAGGAAGACGTTGAGGCTTTCCGTTCTCGGGTCGCAGTGGCTGTAGGTACTCACCGCGTCCCTCCGCAACCAGGGTACTGCGGCTGGGCGGAAGGGAGAGGATGAGGCGCTCGTGGCGCCCGGAGTTCCCAGAGCACTGTGTCCTCTAGGGGCTTTCCTTTCAGCGTTTTCTGGTAAAACTGGGATAAAATCAGAACACCCTTTCGCTTGGACTTTGTAAGCAACAAGGATTCCTTCCTAGTTGAGATTGGAGCGGCTGCAGGCTGTTAAGCCGGCTAACTTGGCGCGGGAGCCTGCACCTGGGTCTTGGATCTGTGCAGGCCTGGAGGTCAAGGGGCTACCCGAGAGGCTGGGACTGCAGGTAGTGGCTGCAGTCCTCCGCCTGGGGTCGCACAATGCGCCCCTGCACCTTTGCACCCCAAGAGGAATTCCAGTCAAGGCAGCTCCCGCGGCCTCTACCGGAAGCTCTGCTCTCGTGGATAGCTCAGGTCCTCCCGGGTACTGGTCTGTGTTTCTAAGGCCTGAGTGGGCCCAACTTCTGCTGACTGACAGGGTGAATGGCAGGCTACTGCCTGAACGTCCCCAGACCCAAGAGATGCCTGAAGCCACCTTGGGACAGCCTCGCCAGTCACACAGGACTTGGTGATGTCCCTTGAGGTGCCAGAGCCAACTCTTCTATGTACTTACTTCTAGGGAGGAAGCAAACAGTAGCCTCTGTATCCTGTCTCACCCCCGCCCATCCCCCATTTTCCAATCTCACACTCACAGGAAAACAGGCTGTATACCAGCTTTCACAAAGATGTGAACATACACATTTAACATTAATTAAACTCAAGATTATTGAGAGCCTGCTATGTGCCAGGCATGGTAGACAACACCAAATCCCCTCACCCTCTCACACAGCCACCACTCAGGGAAACATGCAGACTCTGTCACACACATGTTCACCCCTGCACACATTAGCACAACAGACCCTCCGCCCATTTTCAGACACACAAACACATCCTCAGGTACTCTCCCACACTGATATATATGGGAGATACCTGCACAAATGAACCCTTCCTCATGCCTGTGCCCACACACACACACACACACACACACAATGCTTCTTCACAGAAGCACACAAACCCACAACCACACACTGGTGCCCTGGCTAAGCAACCAGTCCCTGCCCATCAACCTGCTAGGACAAGACCCAGCTGTGCAGCATGGATTGCTGGGAAGGCCTTGACACCTGGCTGCTTGATCCCAGAGAAGGAGATGGCCCCAGGGCTGAGGTGGCAGCTGCTGAGGGATGCTCCCCAGGCACTCTCTCAGCCAGCCCAGGTGGGATCTCAGGAGTTTGCCTGGAGTTTTCACCTGCCGGTAGGGGACGGGGTGCCAGTCCCAGGCTTTACTCTGGAAAATGAATCCCAGCATAGGGGTGCTACTTGTTGCAACTCCCCTCTTTTCCTTCCTGTTGGAAAGCTAACCACAAAATACTTAAATAAATAAAATTTTTAAAATGTTTAAATGGAGAGGCGGGTACTACGTGGAAGTTCTGAAAATAAATTTGAAAGCTACTCACCCGCTGCATAAATCTATACAAGCTGGTCCTCAGTTCCTCACGTGGGAAGACCGAGCTGCTGTCCTGACCTGTTTGCACAGATGTTGCTTGGTGATTACAACCACTCCCTGTCCGGTGTCCCTACTGAGTAGGATTCCCAGTGGCTTGTCACCTCTCTGCCACCCTCCACCCCCCTCACCCTGTAGCAGTCGCGGAAGCCACCAGTTTTGCTCCAGCCACCTCAAGTGACCAAGTGACTGGGAGTGCCCAATCTTCTTTCCTGCTTCTCTGATTGCATTTGCTACAAGACACCCTTCATTTGTTCCCAACCAGGTCCCATGCCCACGGGGCCCTTCAGGGTGAAACCCCATGAAGAAATAAAATCCAGCCCTAGGGGCAGCTGGCTAGACCAGAGAAGGGAAACCTGCTTGGGGTCATTAAAACCCCGGGCTACAAGGGGCAGAGGAGAGTATGTGGAGCTTGCAGTCTGTCCCTGTCAGTCTCCTCCCCACCCCGACCCCAGAGCCCTGCTGACCCTCTCCAGAACTCAAATCCCTACCCCAAATTGTACCTTGAGGGAGTGATGCCTGCCTGGGGAGCAGATAGTGACATCACATTGCACCAGGAAAAGTTAAACAGAGCCAGGGCAATCTGGTGAGAGAACAGGGCTACTCAATGCTTGGTTATCCTTAGTCGTTGTAGGAAATACAATTTTGGCGAATGAAAAAGGCAGGACCAGCATCCTGGGAATTTGGCCTTCACAACCCCCTAGGACGTAAATGTTTTTGTGAGGGATGGTTGAAGAAAAACCGAAGAGGAGAGGACTTTTGACTGGGCCCCTTCCTTTTTCATCGTGCTCCCATCCTAGCACTAACACTTCAGTCCTCTGGGCCCTCAAAGCTGCCTAGGAAACGCTGGAGGGGCAGGTAGACACAGTGGGTGTGTACTGGAAGATGTGAGCTGACCTGAGAGAAAACGCGTGCACCGTGAGAGGGTGAAGAAACGCCCCGATGAGCGCCGAGGGGGTAGATGTGCACCTCGGGAGGGCTGCAGTGCTTTAGTACTCAGGTGTAAGGGTGAGCCCAGAAGCCTAGGAGCCCATCAAGCGCCCGGCGGAGTCGGGAAAGTCAGGCTGAACCTCAGGGCTCAGGCACCTAAGTGAATGCGCCGGGGCTAGAGGAGGACCAGCCTCTGCATTCCTGCCGCCTGAACCCACCCCAGCACGGGTTGGTGCTCACTCCTGGAGCCGCTGCCGGCAGCCGGCTGGTGAGCAGAAAGGAAAGGAGGAACTCCTGGTCGCGGCGATCGGGGACCAGGTGACCGAGCCGAGACTGGTCCTGAAAGACCTCGCGTCCAGGTGTCAGGGCCAAGGTTCCGAGCGACCTCGCGGGAGTCTCTTTTGGAAACTCCGCGGGTGCCTGTACGGCTGGAACTCGGAAAGGGTTTCTCCTGGGTTGCAGGATGGAATCGAAGTGCGGAGAGGCAGATTGGGTGCCCTCGGATGGGGTGTCTTCCACGCCGTTTCCCACAATCTCGGCGGCAGGGCAGCTCCCTCGCCTGGCAGATGCCCGCCCCAGGCCGCCCCGCAGTGGAGAAAGTCTCTGTAACACCGCTGGCGATGGGTCCGAAGAAGGCCTGTCGCCTCGCCAGACCCGAGAGACGTCCCCAGCTGCCCTAGAGAACTCTTTCTCGGAAGGACCCACAAATCGGAGAGGCTGGCACAAAGGAGGACATCAGACTAAATCAAGAGCTAGCAGCGGCCCAGCCTACCCTGAGCACGAAGCGCGTCCTCCCTCCCTAAGTACCGGGTACCGACCTCACCGCAGGCCGGCTCCGGGAGGGATACAGGGCTCCGCCTGCTCTAGGCGACCTAGGCCTCCAAAGACCGCAGTGCCGCAACTCCCACTTTCCCCGGCGAGGGCTGCTTTCCAGAGAGAGTAACCAACGCACTGCTCGGAGTAATGCTAGGTTTTGGGCCCTGAGGTCAGGGGAGCTTGGGACCTTAGGACTGGTCAGCCCGATTCCCTTCGCCCGTTGAGCCGGCGGCCTGGCCGTAGAACAGAGGCTTGCGACCCAGGACACTTGAGCTGCCCCGCGGGCGACAAAGCCATCTGCAACTCTGTCATTCCTGGTAGCCCTTAGGCTCAGAAGACTGCACCACTGCCGATCCAGGGCCCCCAGGCCCACATCCTGCGGGGGACCGCTGTCTGGGCTGCTCCAGCCCGAGAGTCAGATTTAAGCTACCCGAGATCGTCTAAAGATTAACCGGTCTGTGGGGCAGGAGGGTAAGAGCAGCCGCAGGGCGGACCTTTCAGAGCTGCCAGCCCTCGATTTCCTTCCTCCAGGGCTTTACCAAGAACCCATGTCTGTCCACCCAGCAAGGTGCTCTCACTTGCTCAAAAGCTCATTGTCAGCAGGAATTTTGCCAGTAACTTGCCATGGGCCATAGAGACACTGCTCATTGGTGACTTCTGGACCCCCAGAGCAACAGATAGTGACTACCATTTCTTTCTTTTTTGTTGGAGATAGGGTCTTGCTCTATTGCCCAGGCTGAGGTGCAGTGGTGTGATCATAGCTCACTCAAACTCCTGGGCTCAAATGATCCACCCTGTCTCAGTCTCCCCAGCAGCTAGGACTACTGGCGCATGACCACGCTTGGCTAATTTTTTTAGTTTTTGTAGAGATGGGGTCTCCTTACATTGCCTACCCTGATTTTGAACTCCTGGGCTCAAACAATCCTCCTGCCAGCCTCCCAAAGTGCTGGGATTATGAGGGTGAGCCACTGCACCTGGACTATAACTACCATTTATTGAACATATACTATGTGCATAGAGCACTTTAGACACCTGGTATCTGTTTAATTCTCACAGAGCCCATACAAATAAATTATTATTACCAGTATAAGAAATGAAGGTGCCAGGTTCAGGAACTTGCTGGAGTTACACATTAATTACAGCAGCAGGGTGGGCATTTGAACTCAGTCTCAGAGTTTGCAGCCACTTTCTTCACAGGATGCCGACTGCCTGTGAGTGAGCCCAGTGCTTGAGATTGGACCCTCACATGGTCCAGGAGCTCTGGATAGCAGGGAGCTATCACCGTGTGGTGACTCTCACGGCGCAGGGGTGGTGGGGGGATCGGATAGGTGTGGAGAGAGAACACATGGCTACTCAATTCTCAGTCCTTATAGGAAATACAGTTTTGGCCAATGAAAAAGGCAAGGACCAGCAGCTCTGGGGCCATGTGAAACATAGACCGAGTGGTGGTAACAGAACTCACAGCCTCAGTGATCAGCTTAAATAGCCTAAATCCTGTGAAAGAATTTATATCCTCAACAATTGACAAAATTACTGTTTCCTCACTTGCCCTCTACTGTGTAGATGTGACTCACGGTCCAGCAGCCCAGAGGTGGTTTCTACCAGTGCTGGCTATTCCAGAGTAAAAGTAGAACCGTGGAACCCCAGGGTCAGCCTGCTGCTGTCTCCCTCTTTGCCCTCCTTCTTCAACCCCTGCCTGGTCTCAGCCACTCAGCTCAGGAAGATGAGGCTGAGGCTGATACAAGGACCCTGAGGGCTGAGACATTAGTCCTTGTGGGATGTCCTCCTCTCCCCACCGCACCCCACTAATCCCACACTGGTGGGTTGGGGGCAAAGCTCTCTGTCTGGGGGCCATTATATTAAAGCATCATTCCAGTCACTCTGGTTTACCACTGCAGAGCAAGGAGGCCAGGGAGGGAGGAGGAACCCAGACCCTGCTCTCTAAAGACCAGAACAGAGCTGGCCATCTCTGCTTCCCCAACCTCATGCAGGCCCCACTGGAAGCCCTCATCCCCTTCTCCACCTGCAGAGATATTGGTGATACAAGCTCTCTGATTTCACCAGAGCTAGATGATTCTATCAGTTTTAAAATAAAGTGTATGAAATAGGCTATTGTCCTGTGAGGCAAAGCTTTTGGTGACCCTGGAAAGCCACTACGAACTGATGAAGGAGGTCACCCATCCAAGTCTAGGGAAGTGAGCTAAACTTAAGGAGATAAACCCAGAAGTGTGAGTATTCCTCCTATTTCCTTCCCAGGGAAGAGCCCTGGCCCTGATGGGGTAGGGAAGGTGGCCAGAGGGAATTAGAAAAGCAGAGAAGGTGAAGCTGAATCGTTTCTAAAAGCAAAGTAATATGAATAGCTCCTAGCATTCTTTATATAGTACTTTGAAGAATTTCAATGGTTTCACAAAATTCTCATTACTTAATATTCACAATTATATAGGTAGGCAGGAAAGTAATTCTGATCTACATTTGGCAGATGAGGAACTGAGGCTCAAGATGTTACGTGTGCCTCTCCTGAGGTCCCAGAGCTAATGGAGGCTCTTTCTTCTACACCCTATTGTTGAGGTGACTTGTTAAGTTTTGGGGAAAGAGCAGATACCAAACCAGCCCAAAGAATAAAGATTGCTCCCCTGGGATTGGGGGAAGGATGTGGAGAGATAGCAGCCACCATGGAGGTCTAGATGATGCCACAGAGACTTAAAGTAAAAGTATCTCAAAATCAGAACAATCTGCCTCTGAAATTACTAAAAGGAATGCCTGAGGCCATTTCCATACAAGGGAAGCTTGGGGAAGTGGACAGAACTGAGAACCAGAGCTTTGTTCTGTCACTGGACTCGAGACCTGTCAGTTAAAGCTTTCAGCCAATGAGCTTGGAGCCAGAGATTTTCTTAGAAGGTGAAAGTTTTGTAGGTGATGCCCAAAGAGCTGTAGGTTTTGTAACTGGAGAAAACAAGAAGGGACTCAAGGCTTTTGTTTAATCTGAAAGCCTAGACCCTGATTAGACCCTGATGTTGGTCTGGAGCCTTAGGTGTAGAAGTCAAGAATCACTTTTTTTTTTTTTTTTTTTAAAGCAGAGTCTCACTCTGTCGCCCAGGAGTGTAGTGGTGCAATCTCGGCTCACTGCAACCTCTGCAACCTCCGCCACCTCCTGGGTTCAAACGATTCTCCTGCCTCAGCCCCCTAAGTAGCTGGGATTACAGGCATGCGCCACCACGCTCAACTAATTTTTATGTTTTTAGTAGAGACGGGATTTCACCATGTTGGTCAGGCTGGTCTCGAACTCCTGACCTCAGGTGATCCGCCCATCTCCACCTCCCAAAGTGCTGGGATTACAGGTGTGAGCCACTGTGCCCAGCTGAGAATCACTCTATAACGTATTTATTATTCCTTAAAGGAGTAGGTAAATCAATTGCCCTGAAAGGCGAATAATATCCAATGGCAATGGGAAGGGAATTAGGGACAAGGAATGAGTGAAGATCAGAGTGATGACAAAGGGTGAAGGAGGTGAGAGTCCAGGATATCTGGAGCCAAGACACAAACTTGGAGTCAGGCAGGTATTAGCCGGCAGCACCTTCCTCCCTAGAGACCAGGAAGGAGCTAGGGAAGGCACAAACGTGTAGCACCACATCACCTACAGACAACTAAGATGTATTGGGCATGAAACCACAGACCAGGAAAGACTAAAATCCCACCATACCTAGTAGCATGTCAACAAAAACCTATCTCGAACTCAAAATCTGCCCAACACAGGTCAGCTTCCAACCCAGATGTAGCTGAGGCAAAGAACAGGAAAAGAGACTACATAAGGTGTCACCGTAGCAAATAAATTCCAAAACATAAGCTATTTACCACCCACCCAAAAGTTTAAAGGAGTGCTTCTGGTCAGCAGGTGGCTTCTCACAGGGAGATTTGAGGACCCAGGCTCTTATATCAAATGGTTCCATCCTCACCTACGACCTTAGAATCGTTTGCACTTAGTTACTGGATAAGTAAGGAGTGTGGAGGACAGACATCGGAGGTGTGAGGTGGGGGCCGGTTTAGAAGTGGTACACTTTACTCTTTTTTTCTTTTTTTTTAACAAAGAATCAACTTTATTGAACATTCAGGGTCAATTTCTCTTCTTGCTCTTGCCTGTGACCTTGGCTGGTGTGAGGACTGGAGCTGCTGCCTGATGCACAGTGGAGGAGATCTTGTTAATGTAGCACAGACCAGGAGAGGATGAAGCAGGTGGTGACACAAACTCAGTGGATGAGGCCAGATGCAAAGAGAGCCAAGAGGAGGAACAAGAGAATCTCAGGGAAGGTCTTTGCTTGGGATCCTTTGCCAAACACAAGATTCTCCAGAATCTTGAAGGCAGTGAGAGAGAACACGAAGAGACGTGAGCCAAGCAGGCCGTCCTGGATGGTAAGCCACTCGGTGGAGGCCAGCTGATGGCTGCACATTTGCATCCCAGTGAAGAGCAGCAGGGACAGGAGGGAGGAGATCACCAGTGAGGTGCCTGTACCCACCACCATCATGCCCTGCATGTGAGTCAAATCGGCGCCTCCGGCCAAGAAAAGGGTACTTTTATTCAACTGGCTGGAGCTTAGTCACATGACCAGCCAACTGCAAGGGAAACTGGAAAATGGAGCTACCTGTGTGACCAAGGAAAAACATCCCAGGAAAAGGATTTACTGAGTGTGTGTGAAATGTTAGTCAGTTCTCAGTGATTTTAGAACAGAAGCAACTGTGCTCTGTAAATTTCCTTTTTCTATGTATGTGTAGTTATTGGTGTTGCTGTTTTTACTATCATGGTGTTTGCACAGTGTTTGGGGGATTGTATTTTGTTTGTTTTGCTTTGGGGTGGGTTTTTTTTTTCTTTCTTGTTTTTTCTGTAGTGAAGAATGTACGTAGAGGTACTGCATGAGATCCAATTCCTACAAGTGACCACAAGTCATTTCATTTCCTCATTGTTGCATAGTATAATAATTTGGGCAAGTTGCAGCTGGAAGTAATTTTTTTAAAAAAACCCAAATGAGAGGTCTCAAGCAAAATAGAAGATTATTTCTCCCACACATTAAAGTCTAGGTAGGCAATCTAGGCTTGGGGCAAAGTCAAGCTCCTCCTACTTAGTTGCTCCACTGTGTATAACCTCAATCTCATGTCCCAAGATGGCACTAGGAAGGACTGAAGAAAAAGGTAAAGTCACATGCATTGTCTCTTAAGTAAGATTCCTAGAAGCTGCTATAAAACATCCCATTGTCCAGAACCTAGCCACAGGATCACACTACACTTACAGGAAGACTGAAATATGGGCTTTATCTGGGACAACCGTGTATTAATACAACTAAAGTCCAGCAGTTCTGTTGCTGAAGAAGGAAAGAACATTGTGTCTGAACTCATGGGAATTGAACTTCGTTATCTCCAAGGACCTTTACTGATGTTCTGAGTTTCTATAAAACCAATAACACAAATGATAAAAACTAGCAAATTTAAATTTTTAAAAGTTGCTTAAAAAAAAGCACTATAGCAATTTGTTAACAATAACCCATGGCTAATTTATTTGTAAAGTTTAAAATCACATCAAAAAGAATATCTCCAAATACATATAATGTAGTTTCAGAATTCTAACCACTGAATTTCCTTAGAGTGGGACAATTGTTAATTATTTTCCCATGCGTTCATGTGACAATATTTTCTGCAAATGTGGAGAAATATTGGGGGATCTGTAACCTCTTTCATTGCTAATAAAATAGTAAAGTCTGCAGAAAAATTCCTGTTAACTAGCTGTGCAACCATGGAAAAATCACCCCACTCCTTCATTCATTTATTCAACCTTTCCCTTGTTCATCTATCCCATAACTTAATAAATATTTTCTAAGTACCTGTCTGCTCAGTACCAGATATGAGGAAATAAACATCATTTTTCCATCTTCACTGGAAACAACTATAGTCTAGCATATGGCTGACCAACTACATGACATTTCCCAGCCTCTTTTGCTGTTAAGTGTGGCCCTAGGACCATGTTTTTTCTAAAGAAACGTGAGCGGACACAATGTGAGCCACTTCAAGACCCAGCCCATAAGATCTCCCACTTGTGCTTCCCTATACTGCTTTTCCCTTTCCATTTCCTTGTTGAATAGCAAAAACCAGAGTCACCTTGGAAGTCATGCTTTGAAAATGGCAGCGCTATCGTTAGCCTGGGTCCCTAAATTACTACATGGAGTAGAGCACTGAGTGACCCCCCTCCCGCAACCTGGGATAGCTGTCCCAGATAAAGGAAGAGCCAAACTGCTTTTGTGTTTGAGCCAACATGTTTTGGGATCTATTTGCTACAGTAATTTAGTCTAATTCAATTCCAGAGTATCACCAACCCCAGTAGGCACCATTCACACGGTGCTTTATCTGCCCCTGGAGCACAACAGCCAAATTAATAAACTAGATAAATGTGATGTGCATTCTAGGCAGAGAGTCTCCAATGTAGATAGATGACTGGATCTGTGTCCTCATTTACAAAGTGGAAAGGCATCCTTTCCAACTCCAACATGTGTGATTCTCTGGGATAGACCACAGCAGGCAGCAGACTCTAAAAGAGTAAACTCTTCTGGAGTCAATGCTTTCAATGAGAATGTTCTTTTCCTGAAAGCCAGAGAGGGTAGCAGCCTGTCAAAGAGTCCTAGGAATTCTTTTCTTCATGATCGATGGAAATGGGGGAGTGGGGTAAAGAGGAAGTGGGTATAGGGAGAGATCAACTGAGGCCAACACTTAAGGCTAATGGAAAAGATGAAATTCTGATTTACTCACAGAGCAACCTGCACACATCTCCCATCTTTATCTCATGGAGAGAGCACTAGATGGGGAACCAGGAGGTCTGGAATTTTACCTCCATCTTCACCTTCCTGTGCAACCTTAAGCAAGTCAGCAAACTCTATGAACTTCAGTTCCCTGATAATAATGGGAAAGAGGACTATCATAGCCTCTTATTTCATAGATGTGACAGAGGAAATATGATCACCATGGAAAGCAACCTAAAATCTTTGGAAGAAAGACCTTGAGAATGATCACATGGATAAAAGCATTGGTCCTTTAGAAGTCACGTAAGTAGAGCAGTACTCACACTAACACACTAAATGCTGGGTTGGAGGATAATTAGTTAAACCTTTGAACTGCTGTGCTGGGATTTTAAAATGAGATTTTTGGGGAAAATCCTCCAGTTTAATGGTAGTGAAAATGGCAAGAAAAGGAATTCCCAAAGCCCACCGTTCCATAAAGGCAACTTTTTTAATTAGCAAAAACTGTCAGAACCAACCTTTCTAAAACTGTGGAAACTAGATAAAAGCTTGCAGCAACCCAGGTGGCACTTATTCAAGAAGCAAGCTGAATCTCAGTAAGAACAAACAGCTTTGTGGCCTTTTGACTTACCCCTAGTCCCATCCCATGCTCACCATCTCAGCGGTAGTCTTGAAAATAATAGTCCACATCTTCAGAACTAATACAGGAGGGAGCAGACGGACCTCATTTACAAATTGTCCTTAGTTGATGGTGGTGGCTCCCGGAAGTCCTGTTGAAAAGATTTGATTTTATCTTGTCAGCCTGACTAAAAGTTGCCTTATGCCAAAGTCACTACCAAAGGGCATTTATCAATAACACTTACAGGCAAATGTTTTAGTCTCTGCTGCCTGAGGCAATGGATAACAGTTGGGCACACAATAGACTGACCCAAAAGCTTGGGAGGAAAGACTGGGGAGTAAGATGCTTTGGGAAATAAGAGCTTTGTAAAGATTCAATATATTCTTGGGAATCTAGAAGACCACGTGCATACCCAAAGTTGTGTGCATGCCCAGATAAAACCTGAGGAGGCTCTAAGCTCTTATCTCTGGTTGACCTTGAGGCTGTGCACAAGCAGAATGTAAAGGCAGTGTTGTTAAATTCCTATCTGAGTGTTGAAGACATGCCCAACATACACACCTAATCCTTCTGCAAAGACTGGGTGTTTTTGTCATTGCCATTGTTCCAAGTGTTTAAGGAAATCTCTGTCTAATTAGCTGACTACTAAGCTAATGGAACAGAGACTTCAGTGGCCACATATGACAAAGAATACAGAATTTACTAAATTAGTTTAGAAAAGTCACTGAGCAAACAGCAACAATAGCAGATGCTAGAGGGGGGGTAAAATCTGATTTCCAGAGTTGTCACATAATATTCAAAGTACCCAGTTTTAATTAAAAAATTATGAGGCACACAAAGAAATAAGAAAAATTTCCCCCACACAGAAAAAATAGAATCAATAGAAACTGACCCTGAAGAAGCCCATACATTGGACTTACTAGATAAGGACTTTGAGATCAGTTCAAAGAACTAAAGGAAACTCTGTTTAAAGAACTAAAGGAGGCCAGGGACAGTGGCTCATGCCTATAATCCTAGCACTTTGGAAGGATTGCTTGAACCCAGGAGTTTGAGACTAGTCTGGGCACCATAGTAAGGCTTCATCTTTATAAAAATAAACAAATGAATAAATAAAACTTTTTTAAAAGAAGAACTAAAGGAAAGCATGAGAATGATATTCACCAAAATAGAAAATAGCAATAAAGAAATAGAAACTATAAAAAGGAACCAAATTGAAATTCTGGAGTTGGCTGGGCATGCACGCCTGTAATCCCAGCACTTTGGGAGGTCGAGGTGGGTGGACCACCTGAGGTCAGGAGTTCGAGAGCAGCCTGGCCAACATGGTGAAACCCCATCTCTACTAAAAATATAAAAAATTAGCTGGGCATAGTGACGGGCACCTGTAATCCCAGCTACTCAGGAGGCTGATGGCAGGAGAATTGCTTGAACCCAGGAGGCAGAGGTTGCAGTGACCTGAGGTGG
>NC_045448.1:45198458-45215743 GCF_002776525.5 Piliocolobus tephrosceles | reverse complement strand
ATCTGTGCAACATCATCGAGCATACCAGCATAAGCATAATGATAGTCCCAGAAGGAGAGAAGAGAAAGAAAGGGAAAGAAGGAAAAGAACATTTGATGAAATAATGAACAAAAACTTCCCAAATTTGATGAAAAGCATAAATGTACATATCCAAGAAACTCAATGAATTCCAGGCAGGAAAACCTCAAAGAGATCCATGATGATACATATTATAATCAAAGTGTTGCAAGATAAAGAGAGAATCTTGAAAACATCAACAAAGAAGCAACTCATCATGTACAAGGGACCCTCAACAAGATTAACAGCTGATTTCTGATCAGAAACCATGGAAGCCAACAGACAGTAGGATGACATATTCAAAGTGCTACAAGAAAGAAAAATAAACACTTCTCAACTGAGATTCTACATCTAACAAAACCATCCTTCAGAAATGAAGGCGAAATTAGACATTCCCAGATAAAGTGAGTTTGCTGTCTGACAGTATTCTCAAGTGCTACCAAATGAGCCTCCAGTTTACACTGAATACTATTTTACAAAACCATGACTCTCCTACCAAGATGGGTAAAGGCCATGGGCCTCAGTTTGGTCATCGTCCTGAACTGCCAATTAGTAGTCACTAATCTTCATCCCCACCATTAGAGATGCCACTTTTGCCCCCACTCACCCCAAATACAAACAAACCCAGGGCTAGATTCAGAGGGACTGGCCCTTATACTCCTTTCCCAGATGTCCTAAAGGGCCATAAAAGGGCCCTGGAAAAAACAAACAAACAAACATATAATCCACCTCTCAATTTTTTGGTTGAGAAAGCTAAGGTTCAGAGAGATGAAGTGACTTTCCTGAACCCACCCAGGTGGCTGGTTGTCCTGGCTCCACAGGCATTGTAGACCCCTCCTTCCTCTACCCTCTGTAATCATTTTTTAAATCAAGCTCAAATCTATATAGAAGAGATAGTTTAGTCAGACATCTATGAAATATCAGAAGAAAGAAAAAAGGAGATGGAGAGAAGAGAACATGAAGACAGAGAAGGAAAAAACAGAACGAAGAGAAATGAAGAGACTAGGACAAAAAAAGGAAAGGAGAAAAGAAAAGGCTTATAGGAAAAAGACAGAAGAGGAATCAAAAGGAATATAAGGTAGGAAGGAAAGGAAGATATAGGAGGAGTCAAAGTGAGGAGTCAGGAAGCCCAGGGATACCTGGATTTATCCATAATCAACTCACAGTTTTCCTAAATTGGAGGTGCCACATTCCCATACCTCAGAGAAGTTGCAAAGAAATGTCACCTTCTTTTGCACCATGAAATATAGAGGTCAACATGAGAGGTAGAATCTCTTGGTGGCACAGGGTCTTGGCTCACAGAACCCTGGCCACATCCCTCTATACTTTCTTTTGCTGATTAACACTCTCATGGTAGCTCCAAGGGCCAATTCAGGGCTTGACACTGGCCCAGCAATAAACTCTATGTTTGTTTTGGTTTTTGGTTCTGTTTCTGTTTTTTTGAGACAGTCTTGCCTGGGCTGGAGCACAGTGGCGCCAGCACAGATCACTGCAGCCTCCACCTCCAGGGCTCAAGTGATCCTGCCATCACAGCCTTCTAAGTAGCCAGGACTACAGGCACACATCACCATGCCCAGCTAATTTTTTGTATGTTTTTGTAGAGATGAAGTTTTGCCATGTTCCCCAGGCTGGTTTCAAACTCAAGGCGATCCACCTGCCTTGGCCTCCCAAAGTGCTGGGATTACAGACGTTGAGTCACCATGCCCAGCCTTACCCTTGTTCTTATAACACAGCTAAAATTTTGCCAGAACTTCAAAAATGGTTCCTTGCAATATTCCCTGCTACCTTCTTGGTTCTGTGCCCACCTAGCTTCATCCTCCAATCTAGAGCCCTACAGCTGCCTCAGGCCACTACCCTGGTTTTGTTGCTCATCTGGACTTCTTCCCTTCCCTCTTGACCGTCCTTTGATTTGGGTAGAACCCAGAAATAAGATACCCTGGTAGGGTCATTTATACCAGATACCATTCCTTGACTTCTATCTCTTCCTAACAGCACACAGATTTTCCTTTGGCTATCCATCTCTCCCCCTTGCATAGTGGCCACGTAGGTTTGGCTGGTACTGACCCCAGCCCCAGCTTCAGGGGAGGATCTCGATTGTCTTACTACCAGCAATGTAACTCCACCCCTCTTGCCACAGTAATTGCTTAAAAGGATGGTCATATAACCCAGGCCTAGATCAACATGGCAGTCTGCACACAGTCATGATTGGTTTAGGTTTGTTAAACCACCGAGAAGTGCAGAACTTATGGACCTAAGTCCATTAAAGGAAGAGAAGATTGCTTTCTCTCTCTGTTTTGACTGAGTGATATGAGGTTTGTGATCTGGAACTGCTGCAGTCATTTTGCTACCAAGAGGGAAGATAGCCTGAGGGCAAGGCCACCACACTGAGGAGGACTGACTTTTGAGAATTCTGGAGAAAGTAAGCCAGAGCCTTGATCCAATTACACTTGAAGGTTGCCCTACCTCTAGATATTGCATGCATGTGAACCAAAAACATTTTCTAATCATTGGATATTCTGTTTCTTGGGACCAAAGGCATCCTACTGACACTACATTCCACTGGTATCAATCCTGTCAGAAATCACAGACTCTTATCCCATATTTCCTTTCATCAATGAAAGGGGTTTAATTTACCCAGGCTGACCTCCTGCAGAGTGCTGGGGGTGATGCTTCAAACAAATACCAACGGCAAACAGGGAATTTTATCCTAGAACAAGATCACTTGAATTCTTAGCTCTGATGCCTGCCAGCCAGTTTCCCAAGCCTGGAACCCTCCTAGGCAATGCTTCTGCCCCCATGCCCATTATTTATAAATATCCTACCCACTTCTGGAATGTGCTATAGTCAGATACCATATGATGTGTAATGAGGGCATTGCTTACAAATGAGGACTTGGAAAATCCACATGTGGGATATTTAGTTTCTCAGTAATTGAGCAGGGATAATTACTTCATCTCCAAATCAGGAAAACAGAAGGAGATCTTTGATGAGATAGAAAAAAAGTGACAGAGGCTGGGCACAGTGGTTAATGCCTATAATCCCAGCACTTTGGGAGGCCGAGGCGAGCAGATCACTTGAGATCAGGAGTTCGAGATCAGCCTGGCCAACATGGTGAAACCCCATCTCTACTAAAAATACAAAAATCAGCTGGCGTGGTGGCAGGCACCTGTAATCCCAGCTACTCGTGAGGCTGAGACAGGAGAATTGCTTGAACTCAGGAGGTGGAGGTTGCAGTGAGCCAAGATCATGCCATTGGACTCCAGCCTGGGTGACAAGAGTGAAACTCCATTTCAAAAAAAACAAAAAAGAAAATAAAAAAGAAAAAAGTGATAGAGGCTCAGTTATCATAGTGTTCTCTAAGAAGCAATCAGTATTAGCAACATAGTAGTCTGTTTTGCTGCTGTGTTCTATGAAGCTGATCTGGGAAGGGCTGTCTCCCTGCATTTCCTATGCCAGAATGATGACTGACAGCTGGAGCTAGAGGCTAAGAGGAGGAAGAATTAAGACTCTGAGAGAAAAAGCAGGGTGTAAAAATATGGGGGGCAGTGGTAATGGGGAGGGAAGAAAATAAAAGATCAGAGAGAAGAAACTTCTTGATGCTCCTCTAAGGTGAATCCAGTATAGACCCATTAGATGACCCAAGGTGATAGGGTTTGGATCTGTGGCTCTGCCCAAATCTCATGTCAGATTGTAATCCTCAGTGTTGGAGGTGGGGCCTGGTGGGAGGTGCTTGGATCATGGGGGTGGATTTCTCATGAATGGTTTAGCACCACCTCCTTGGTGCTGTTCTCATGATACTGAACGAGTGAGTTCTCATGAGATCTTCTTGTTTAAAAGTGTGTAGAACCCCCACCCCTCGCTCTTGCTCCTGCCATGTGAGACACCTTACTCCCCCTTTGCCTTCTGTCATGATTAGAAACTTCCTGGGACCTCTCCAGAAGTAGAAGCCACTACGCTTCCTGTGCAACCTGCAGAACCATGAGCCAATGAAACCTATTTTCTTTATACATTACCCAGTCTCAGGTATTTCCTTATAGCAGTGCAAAAATGGATTAATACACAAGGGGGGAAAGCAATAATTTTCATATTTCTTAGTACTTTGTGTATGTGCTTGATAGGCTATTAGTATGACTTTCTTTCTGGCAATGAACTGCACCTTCCCACCTCATAGACTGCTGTTAGTCCCCTTTATTTAGTCTCCACTTCTTTCCTAATAATAAAACTTGCAATTTGTAGCTGGGTACAAGCTGCTCAAAATAAAACTACATTGTCTAGCCTCCCTTGCAGCTACATGTACCATGTAACTAAGTTTCAGCTAACAAATATAATTGGAAGTGTTGTATGCAAATTTCTAGAAGTGTTCTTCAAGGAAGGAGATTCCCTTCTTCTCCATTCCTCTTTCTTGATGATAGGAATACAGATATGATGACCGGAGCTTGCACAAACACCTTGGACCATGAGGCAGCATGCTAAAGTTGGTGGAGCAGCCAGACAGAAGGAGCGTGAAACTTACATGGTTCTGAGTAGCTATCTAGCCCTAGACTTCTGACTCCAGACTTCATTTAAGTAAAAGAGATAAACTCTCATCTTACTTTAGTTACCAATTTCTTGGGTTTTCTGACACATGTGCTTGCAACTAATTTGAACTTCAAAACTACTTTTCCATATTCAAAAAGCATAATCTTTATTCCTGGAACCCTACAGTCCTTTTATATGTGTAATTTGCATTCATTCTCTTAGTATTTCCTTGGGGTATAGTATTAAGTCTGACCATTCTTATTTCAAAAAAGGACAGAAAAATTATATGACTCAGTTGAAAGTACAGCCTAAGGCAATGAATGGGCTTAGCCAAGAAGGTGCAGTGCCTCATTTCCCAGTGCATGCTGTTCCCACCAGAGGGTATTATAGAAAGGTATGTTGCAGCAGTACAGCTAGGCACTGGATGCAGGAAGTGTTAAGCCACATAGATCCCTAGATGAATCTGTGTGAACTCAGGAGGCTTCCAGAGATGTTCTCACTTTTAGTTCAGATTTTTATCAGGCTGGCTCTCTCAGGAAGAGCCAAGAAGCAGAAGAGGTATGTTTAAAACCCATGGCTGTTTTTTTTTTTTTTTTTTTTCATAGCTAAGGAGGTGATAGCCACTTCCCAGTCTATGAATCAGTATCAGAAATATTTTTACCTAATTTTTATAAATAATCTGGAAGAATATGATGAAATCTCCAGATTTTCAGATGACACTATGCTCTTGAGGGAGTGAAGGACCAAAAGGATGTAAACAAATTCAGGAAGATCTCACAAAGGTTCATGAGCAAAAGACCGGTAAACTGAGGTAAGCAATGGCCAGACTGGAGATGGATAATAACTCACCTAAATGTGTGAGTTGGGAACTAAAGGTGAAGGCACAGAGATTATTCTTAGCTATTCTCCAAAGACATTAACTAATGAACTGGTGTAATCAAGAAGTCCAATGCAATTCAATTGCACAACATTAATCAAGAGTCCATGATGTGCCAGGCATCATACTCAGTGCCAGTTTGCAAATATGTGCACAACGTGGGCTCTGCCATCATGGGGTGCATAGCCTATTTCCAAATATCAACAGGAAGGGGTTTGGAAATACTCTTCTTCCCTGTTCTCTGAAACACTGTGTGCAAAATGGATCACTATGCTCAAAGGAAACCATAACAGAGCTGGAGAAGTTCCAAATAAGAGGAAGAACAAGAGGGCAAGTGTCTGCCACCATGCACTTATTACATATGTCACCTCCTCTGTGAAGTCCTCCACGATTGATTCCCCCAGGTAGAATTGACTTACTTTTTTTTTTTTTTTTTGAGATGGAGTCTTACTCTGTCACCCAGGCTGGAGTGCAGTGGTACAGTCTTGGCTCACTGCAAGCTTCGTCTCCCAGGTTCACACAATTCTCCTGTCTCAGCCTCCCAAGTAGCTGGGACTACAGGCGCCCACCACTGTGCCCAGCTAATTTTATGTATTTTTAGTAGAGACGGGGTTTCATCATGTTAGCCAGGATGGTCTCGATCTCCTGACCTTGTGATCCACCTGCCTCGGCCTCCCAAAGTGCTGGGATTACAGGTGTGAGCCACCACACCCAGCCCAAATTGACTTACTTTTACTTGAGTGTTTCACAATACTTTGTGAACAATTCTATCATGACACTTTATTTCAAGTAATTTTATTATTTTATTTTATTTTATTTTTATTATTATTATTATTATTTAGATGGAGTCTCACTCTATCGCCCAAGCTGGAGTACAGTGGCGTGGTCTCCGCTCACTGAAGCCTCTGCCTGCTGGGTTCCAGCGATTCTCCTGCCTCAGTCTCCAGAGTAGCTGGGATTACAGGTGTGTGCCACCACATCTGGCTAATTTTTGTATTTTTAGTAGAAACGGGGTTTCACCATGTTGGACAGGCTGGCCTTGAACACCTGACATCGGGTGATCCACCCGCCTTGGCCTCCCAAAGTGCTGGGATTGCAGGTGTGAGCCACCACATCCAGCTGTAATTTTAAAAAAACATATCTTCCAAAATACATGAAGGCAAAGACCTTACTTATTTTTGTATCTTTAATATTTAGTGTATTATGTACATTCACATAGTACATGCTTAATAAATATTTGCTAAATTAATGGAAAGATGGAAATAGATTCCATTGGTTTCCAAAGTTTTTGTTCATATGCTGAATCAGAAAGAATATTTAAGCATGACCCATATGTGTATTTTAAATATATAGTATATGATGTTATATACATTATAAACCACATAAAAATTATTAAAATTGAATAAGGTATAAAATTAGCTCTAACATTTTAATATCTTATTTTTAACAGCAATATCAATAGTAGATGCAAATTTAACAGCAATACAATAGTAGATGCAAATTCATATTTGAAATAACCTCCATAATTTTGATTATTTTTTGGTCTGGCCTTGTCTGATCTGATCAGGGTATTATTGTTTTCATCTCATAACATGACAGATGAAGTGTCCAAGCCAGGAGCTGAAATGCCTACTCTGTCATTTTTTTCTCCATCGTTTGCTTGTATTAATTGTCCAGTTTTTCAATCTAAAGATTGTTTACAAAAATCCTTGAAAGTTTCTTAACCCTTTGGGGATGGGCAATTTTACTAAAGCTAGATCCCATTGTCTTGGCACCCATAAACTCAAGCATTTCTGTAACATGAGGCACACAAATGGCTCAAGTCCCCACTTGCAATCCTGTTGGGGAACACCCCCTATTCCCTTGGCATAGCTTGTATATAGCTGGTAACAAATACCCACCTGAAACACAGCCTGAAGGTGGGTGCCAGTGTCAAATCTTCTATAAAACGTTAGTAAAGGCTCACTTTACATTCTATAGGTAAAACTAAAATATGAATGAAAGTTTTGTTATTTTTGTGTCTCGCCCCAAGGCATCATTTTGTGGACTGAGTCATCGACCTTAGGTATCTAGAGAGGCTCCCTTGAACCTTGACAAAAAGGTTTTGAATAGAGAAGAAAGACTAGATTTAGAAAGTGTACAGCTAGAGGCTGATACAGAAAAGCTAACTTCAATTAAATAACGTGGTTTCAAAGCATGGCGGCAAAAGTTCTTATACTTGTACCATCAAGAGGCAGAATTTATCTCACTTCTCTTCCAACCTGGGCAGGCCTCTGACAATTAGGATGTGGTGGAAGTGGTTTTATGTAACTTCCAAGGCTAGGTCATAAAAGGATATGCAGGTTCCACCTCATTTACTAGAACCCTCACTCGCTCACACGGGGAGTTCTGAGCCTCCCTGAGAGAAGCCCAACTGCCCTGAGGCTCATGATGTGCTCTAGTTGATAGTTCCAGCCTAGCCCAACCTTCCAGCCCTTCCTGCCAAGGCACCAGATGTGCAAGAGACACTGTCTTGGACCCTCCAGACCAGCTCATTGGCCAACTAAATGCCCCACGGAACAGAAGAAGCATCCGGGCGAGTGCTGTCTGAATTCCTCACGCACAAAATCATGAGCTATAAGAACAGGGTTGTTGTTTAGGTATGGGTTTTGTTTTTTTGGGTTTTTTGGTTGTGATTGTTTTTGTTTTGAGACAGGGTCTCGCACCGTTGCCCAAGCTGGAGTGCAGTGGCGCAATCATGACTCACTGAAGCTTCAATCTCCTGAACTCAAGCCTCCTACCTTGGCCTTCCAAGTAA
This sequence comes from Piliocolobus tephrosceles, assembly GCF_002776525.5. Classification (NCBI taxonomy): domain Eukaryota; kingdom Metazoa; phylum Chordata; class Mammalia; order Primates; family Cercopithecidae; genus Piliocolobus; species Piliocolobus tephrosceles. The sequence goes on along the minus strand of NC_045448.1, from coordinate 45,207,494 downwards.
CTACAGGTGTGTGCCACCACACTTGGCCTTTTTTTTTTTTTGAGACGGAGTCTCGCTCAGTCACCCAGTCTGGAGTGCAGTGGCGCGATCTCGGCTCACTGCAAACTCTGCCTCCTGGGTTCATGCCTTTCTCCTGCCTCAGCCTCCCAAGCAGCTGGGACTACAGGCACCCGCCACCACACCCAGCCACTATTTTTTTTATTTTTTGTAGAGATACGGTCTCACCATGTTGGCCAGGCTGGTCTCAAACTCCCGGACTCAAGCAACCCTCCCACCTCTGCCTTCCAAAGCACTGGGATTACAGGTGTGAGCCACTATGCCCAGCCTGTTATTTTAAATCACTAAGTTTTGGGGTAAGTTGTCATGCAGCAGAGGATTACTAGACAATAAGGAAAGTGTTTCTCAAAACCTGAGGTCTCAAACAGTGGGACACACCACCTTGGGAGGGAGTAATTGTGGCCATTGTGTCAGTATTCAGTAAGAACTGGATGGGCCGGGTGCCATGGCTCATGCCTGGAATCCCAGCACTTTGGGAGGCTGAGGCAGGCAGATCACCTGAGGTCAGGAGTTCAAGACCAGCCTGGCCAACATGGTGAAACCTCGTCTCTCCTAAAAATACAAAAATTAGCCAGGGGTGGTGGCGCATGCCTGTAATCCCAGCTACTCAGGAGGCTGAAGCAGGAGAATCACTTGAACCCAGAAGGTGGAGGCTGCAGTGAGCCAAGATGGCACCACTGCACTCCAGCCTGGGTGAAAAGGGGAGACTCTGTCTCAAAAAAAAAAAGAAAAAAGAAGTGGAGAAACATTTACCAAGGGTGGTGGGGAGGTAGCTGTGTTGCAGAGTGCTGACCTTGAAGTCAGATGACACTAGTAAATCTTGCCACTTAGTAGCTAGGAGTCCTTAGGTGAATCACTTCACCAGTATTCCTCACAGGGTTGCAGTGAGCATTAAAGAGATATGAACATCATCTGCAAACTGGAAGGGACCCTGCTGCTATCAAGTTGTCAAATTGCAGGAAGGATTCCTGCATTGGGTGAGTAATTGAATTACGTAAGTGAACTCTGAGATTCTATAAATACAGGATCAGTCCTAATTCATGTAGTAAGGTGTAAACGTGTAAAAATGTGTGCTCCTGGTCTGGCGCAGTGGCCCATGCCTGCAATCCTGGCACTTTGGGAGGCCGAGGCAGGCAGATTACTTGAGGTCAGGAGTTCAAGACTAGCCTGGCCAACATGGTCAAATCCCGTCTCTACTAAAAATACAAAAATCAAGTGGGTATGGTGGCCTGTACCTGTAATCCCAGGTACTCGGGAGGCTGAGGTAGGAGAATCGCTTAAACCTGGGAGGTGGAGGTTGCAGTGAACTGAGATGGCGCCACTGCACTCCAGCCTGGGCGACTGAGCGAGACTCTGTCTCCAAAATATATATATGTGTGTGTGTGTGTGTGTGTGTGTGTGTGTGTACACGCGCCCTCCAACCGTGTAGGTCCCGATTCCACCTTTCCAAAGACTGTTCAGAGTGAAATCCAGATGAGCATCTGCCTTGGCTTTACCTAACCCCTGAGAGATGAGAGGGTTGGCCAGGCAAGCTACCTTATGATGAGGCTGACAAAGTAAGCAAATCATAGACGCTGCAGATCCTGATGGCAGACCTCTGAGAGGAGGCAGAGGGTCTGGGGACAGTCCCAGAGTGTGGGAGTGGTGGAGAGCATCATTTGTGACTTGCCCAAACTCCAGCGGTGTTCCAGGTCTGGAAGGACCGTCAGTATTTCTAACATGTTTATGAAGGATTGTTCAAGATGCTCATATAAATAATCAGAAATATCGAGGGTTTAGGGAGGAAAGTGGCATGGAGAAGGTCAGCTGGAGAAAAGATGATGTGGGTTTCTATGAGATATTAAAGCCCTAAGTAAAAAAGGAAAGGATTCCCAGACAGCTGCCTCACATCCCTGCTTGCAAACTCAGCTTCCATCGCAAGCCACGGAGACGCGGAAGGTAAAGTTATGGCGCCACCTGCTGGATAAATGTAGGCTCGGATTCCCTCCACTTGGAGATTCCGTTCCTCCCTAACACTCAGCCCTAAAGCTCAAGCCTCCAGAGACCCCCAAACCCTCAAGGGTGCCATGTACCAACCAGGTGGAAAACTACTGTCCTGCTTACCAATATGACTTCAGTTTTTCAAAGCTTGTGCTTTGGGGTCTGAGAAATGCAATGTTACAAGCCTAGCAGTCTTTCCCAAAGGAGACTGGGATAGAATAAACATGCTCCAAGCCCCTTAAAAAGGTAGGACCAGACGAGGTTCACCTATTCGTAAATAATCAGCCCCCCTTGTCAGCCCACCACAGTGAGGGTCCTCGTCCCAGACCAGGGACAGATGCTGCCGAGGTTCCGGGAAGAGTCATGGGTCCATGAGAGATGAACGCCTTTCCTGGCACATGAGTCATCAGAGATCCAAAGCCAGTACGGGCACTGATGAATGTGCAAGCGCTCCAGTCTGTGTAGACCGGGTCTGAAGGGCTCCATAATGACCCAATCATGGCAGCAGATGCCCTGAAAATGGCTCCCTCCTGTAGGGATCATTAGAAAGCTATTAAGGGTGTCTAATTATTTCCTAGTGCTTATAAAGATGCCAATAAGCCAGGCAAGTTTTCTCACTTTTATGGAGATAATTAGAAGACCAATTATTTTTTATGTCCGTAAAAGAGTGAAACTTTAACCGCCGTCCCAGCAGCTGTATTTTATACCACCCTTATGACAGAAGCTGCTTTGTAGCACTTCATTACGCATTAACAAGGATCTCGGGTTTTTAAACTCCAAACCACAGTCTACCCCAGATTCAGAGTTAGTCTGAAGGAAGTGGAGCAGGAAAATAGGCAATAGATCATTCTCCAGGCCCTTTGGGAGAAGGGGTCATCTTGGCCATGCATTCTCCTTCAGAGGTTGTATCCTACCCAGCTCTAAGACAGTGGTTCTCAAACTTGAGCTCATAGCAGACTCACCTGGAGGCTTATTCAAGCACAGATTGCTGGGCCCCACCCCGGAGTTTCTGATTCAGTAAATCTGCTGGGGTGGGGGGCAAGAAGTTACATTTCTGATAGTTTCCCAGATAATGCTAATATTGCTGGTGCTGGAACCACACTGCGAGAAACACTGTTCTAAACCAAATGCTTTTAACTTGGACTCCACAGACACCCCCTTCCCTTCACCAAGAGATTAATAGGTAGAATTCAAAGGGGTCTATGACTTTGGTTAGGAAAAGGCTTACGTCTTTGTCTTCACTAACTTCCAACTGAAATTTAGCTTTCTAAAAAATGATGAATGTAGGTAACAGACCACAGTAGTATTAGCAGTGATAACAGATATTTTCCAATCCCATTACGTAGTGGCAGGTTTCTGCAAATATCATCGATGCTCATCCGTGTTTTACAACTCCAGTGGTTACTAGTCCTGCCATTAGATTTTATTCTTTAATCCATTAATGGAGAAGCACATATTACTATATCACTGCTTTAAAAATATTGTGATAACTGTATTTCAAAATGATTGGTTTCCTTTGATGTCCTGTGTATTATCTTTTGTGCATTTCAAAGTGTTATTCAGACTGCCTGGGGAGGAGGGGGGAAGGGAAGTGGGACTCATGGCACACAAAAAACTATAAAAATCTTGCTCTAAAGGTATTAAATTAATCCTCAAGAAAAACTCAGAACTTCCTTCAAGGAAAAGTTGAAAAGAAGTGATAATGCTTGGATAAGTGAGGAGAGGATGGACAGGGAGGTAGCCTAGAGGCAGGGGGATGGATGACTTGGCCAGATTGTTTTACCTCAGTGATGAATGGAGAGCAAGAAAGGTCCACTTGGTCTTCCCTGTGCTCTTCACAAGAGGTTAGGTCAGGCCTCTTAAAACACCACCCCTCGGCCAGGCGCGGGGGCTCATGCCTGTAATCCCAACACTTTGAGAGGCCGAGGGGGTGGGCTGGATCACCTGAGGTCAAGAGTTTGAGACCAGCCTGACTAACGTGGTGAAGCCTCATCTCTACTAAAAATACAAAAATTAGGGCAGGATGTGGTGGCTCACGACTATAAACTCAGCACTTTGGGAGGCTGAGGTGGGTGGATCACCTGAGGTCAGGAGTTCAAGACCAGCCTGGCCAACATAGTGAAACCCCATCTCTACTAAAAATACAAAAAGAAATAGCTGGGTGTAGTGGCAGGCGCCTGTAATCCCAGCTACTCCGGAGGGAGGCTGAGGCAGGAGAATTGCTTGAACCCAGGAGGCAGAGGTTGCCGTGAGCTGAGATCGCACCATTGCACTCCAGCCTGGGCCAAAGTGAGACTCCGTCTCAAGAGAAAACAAACAAACACCACCCCTCAATTCTCAATTTGGTGTGAGCAGTGGCAATAGCAACTATAGAATTAATAGTTTAAATATGAACTTCTATCAGGAGCCATATGGTTATTAAGGACTTAGGTGTATCATACATTTTCTCTGGGAGATCTGATTTTGTTTGTTTGTTTTTTGTGAAACAGGTCATCACTCTGTCACCTGGGCTGGAGTGCAGTGGTGCTATCACAGTTCACTGCAGCCTTGACCTCCTGGGCTCAAGCGATCCTCCCACCTCAGCCCCCAGAGTAGCTAGGACTTCAGGTGCATGCCACCATACCAGGCTAATTTCTGTATTTTTTGTAAAGATGGGGTTTCACTATGTTGCCCAGGCTGATACCAAAGCCCTGGGCTCAAGTGATCCACTTGCTGCAGCCTCCCACAGTGCTGGGATTACAGGCATGAGCCACTGTGCCTGGCCTGACAGCGGTCATGATTTTATGAAGTGCAGAGATAGAAAGGCTATCCACTTAGTAATTCAGAGATGAACCTGATCTCTTAACTCCAAATCCTGCACTTTCCAGTCAGTTGAAGGAATGGGCGTGTGTGTGTGTGTGTGTGTGTGTGCGTCTGGTGGAGGGAGTTGGGAGAGATGGCCCCTGTCATGAAGTCCCTCTTTACCCCTTCAGGCAAACAAGCCTGTCCCTGTGGTCCCTAGACGCAACCCCAAAGTTGTCTTTTATGTGAACAAAGGAAAGAGCCTGGGATCTGCAGTCAGAGAACTGAGTTCCAATGCTGATTCTGCTATTGTGATTCCAGGTGATTTACTCAACCTCCCCTAACCTTAGTCTCTACCTCTGTAAAATGAGTTTACCATCCCCCTGGCATCGCTGTGGCACTCAGTGCGTACTTAGTAAATGCCAGTGGCCATCACTTTTACACCTTCCCCTGCTCCAGTGGCCCCATACCAGCACCGTCTCTCTACTTCCCTGTCAATGCCTGTCATTTTGGCCTGGCCACACTTCTCTTCCCTCCTTTTCCAACTCACCCCAATCTTCCTTACACCTAAATCTCCTAACTCTCCCAGAACTGGGCATCTCAGTATAGCTCACTCGGTATCTCCAGCTATGCAAAAGAGGGCCTGATTATGTCTCCTTTAAAGATTGCTGCTGGTTGTTGCCTGAACAGAGGAGTGGGTGCCTAGTCAGAAGAGAGAGATGCTTTCTTCCAGCAAGGCTTCCCTAGAACAGTTCAAATCTTTCTAGCATATTTCTTAGCCACAAAACGTCTGGGACTTGTTTTGACTTTGTCCTTCCACTCTCCTGTGTGTGTTGAGACAAGTCCCCTAAACCTGTGGCTTTGAGTGCAACCCCCATACTTCTGCATCTTCCCCCTTCTCAACCCACCCACCCTTTGTGGATGGCGCCAGAGAAGCACACTGACGCTTTGTTTAAGAAGTGGGAGGAACTGGCAGTGTCAACACCTCAATGTCTTGCATTCAAATGTGTTAATCCTTTTATTTGCTCTGCATCCTTAGGCAAGTCGCCTAACCTTTCTGGGCTTAGGATCAACATATCCTGGTGGAGGGAGGGAATGGTTGCTTCATTTTCCTGAGTGTCTAGAAGGAGCAAGAGCAGATTCAGTTTAATTACCGCAAAGAGGGGTCGTTAAAGTTTAGAGAGAATGATAGCTGTGTCACTAGATCCAAGATTCACAGTGCTTCCCCACATCCTGTTTCCTATCCAGCCGTCCTTGACACCTGCCTTATAAAAGAAACAGAAAGCGTAACCCTCAGGCATTCTGTACAGGGAAGACAGGCTTAAAAACAAAAATGACAGCATATGTGACAAGCACTACCCTGGCCTTACGGAAAAGCACTCCAGGTGCAGGTGAGTGAGTGACTGACTCCTCCTGGAGTGGGGTAGCTGGGCCCAGATGTGATTTGCACACTAGCTGAGCACAGTGAGCTGAGGGAAGGGAAGGATATGGAGGGGACACCATGCATTAGGGGATAGTGTGCCATTCACCAAACTGGGGCATTCAGGAGGAGAAGCAGGTTTGCCTTTTTTTTTTTTTTTTTGAGATGGAGTGTCACTCTGTCGCCCAGGCTGGAGTTCAGCGGCTCAGTCTCAGCTCACTGCAACCTCCACCTCCTAGGTTTAAGCATTCTCCTGCCTCAGCCTCCCATGTGGCTGGGACTACAGGTACGTGCCACCACACCTGGCTAATTCGTTTTGTATTTTTAGCAGAGATGGGGTTTTGCCATGTTGGCCAGGCTGATCTCAAACTCCTGACCTCAGGAGATCTGCCTGCCTCGGCCTCTCAAAGTGCTAGGATTACAGGCATGAGCCACAGCACCTGGCCTCCAATGCATTCTTGAGGGAAGTATGTGTCCAAAGGACAAGCAAGAATAATAACCATAATCTTTGTAATAATGATGATGATAACTACAATAGTAACCTACATTGACTGGAAACTTACTAAGTGCCAGGCACTTTCTCGGTGTTTTGATTTGTTGTTTAATCTTCATAACAAACCCATAAGGTGGATATTGTTGCCTTCATTTTACAGACAGGAAAACTGAAGTACCAAGGGAATGTGTAACAAGCTCATTATCACACACCACTATGTGCCCAAATCCTGACATGGTGCCCTGGCGGGCCAGGTGGGCTAGACTCCGTTTACTCCCAGCTAATGACCACAGCACCACAAGCCACCATGGGCCAAACAGTCACTATGCCTGTCCTTCCCAAATTAGCTGTGATCTTCAGCAGCTCCAGTGGTGAGAAACACGTCATCTAGTGAGAATCAATCAAGGTCCACAGCTGACCAGGCCCAGGCTGCAGGCCCACATCCGCCTCACCTGGCCAAGGGTGTGTGAGCTGCTAACAAGCACGGAGGCTGAGGAGGCAGCTGAGGGAGTAGGAGGCGGCCTCTCCCCCATCAGAACTGGCCTGGCTCCTCCCACCCCAATTTCGCTTATTTAGATTCCTCTTCCTACTTGATTAGGGAATTCCATGTCTAGGCCAGGATCCTGACCCACTACTAAAGGGGGATGGAGAAAGGGTGAAGAGGTGGGAACAGAGAAGAGCCTCAACATCCCCCTGCCCCGGCTACTGCTCTTTCTCCTGTTAACTCACCGGGCTCAATAGGCAAGCCTGGGAGCCTGACATCACCCCCACTTCCACCTCCCACCTCCAGGGAGGAGTCTTGCTATGCATGTGTGTGCGTGCGTGTGTGTGCAGGGGTTGGGGAGGTCCCCCACCACACCTTGTCCCCACCACACCTTACCTCTGACGTTCCCTGAGCTCTGGCCCCAGATCAGTTCACAGGTATGCTGGGCACAGGGCTGAAAGTTAGGCAGCAACCAGGAGAGCTGGATCCGGAATCCGGGAGGGGCCAGGCGGAGGAGCTTTCTGCCTCCAGGGCCTGAGAGGCGGGGCTCAGCCAGGGCTGGGGACTGCATAGATCCACAGCAGCCAGGGTCTTGCCCATAGCCCAGCAGCTCCTCTGAAGCACTGGAATCCCTCTCACCCTATCCCAGCTCAGGAAATCCCTTAGGTAACTGAATATAAAGACCATCTTCTCCCTCTGCTTTTACCTCCCAGTTTGAGCAAATAGGAAGCTGTTGCTGCTGCTATTAGAAAAGTGATTTTTGGGCCGGGTGCGGTGGCTCAAACCTGTAATCCCAGCACTTTGGGAGGCCGAGACGGATGGATCACGAGGTCAAGAGATGGAGACCATCCTAGCTAACACGGTGAAACCCCGTCTCTACTAAAAAAAAATACAAAAAACTAGCCGGGCGAGGAGGCGGGCGCCTGTAGTCTCAGCCGCTCGGGAGGCTGAGGCAGGAGAATGGCGTAAATCCGGGAGGCGGAGCTTGCAGTGAGCTGAGATCCGGCCACTGCGCTCCAGCCTGGGCCGCGACAGAGCGAGACTCCGTCTCAAAAACAAAAAAAAAGAAAGAAAGAAAAGAAAAGTGATTTTTGTAGCAACTCTTGTTTACACAAAACTTCTGTCACTTCTGTCAAGAGTCCTAGAACCTTAACTTCTTTCAGCCTCATCGGTAAAGTGGGACTAACAGCTTAAATGGGATAATACATGCAAAAAATTATCTCAGTCCCCTCAGGCTGCTATAACAAAATGCCAACCTTAGGAACAACAGAAATGTATTTCTCAGGGTTCTGAAACTGGGAAGTCCAAGATCAAGGCACTGGCAGATTCGACGTCTTGTGAGGGATCCCTTTCTGGTTCATCACATGGTGGAAGGGGCAAGAGATCTCTCTGGGGTCTCTTTTATAAAAGCACTAATCCCATTTATGAGGGCTCTGTCCTCATGACCTAATCACCTCCCATAGTCCCCATTTCTTAATACAATTACACTGGTGATTAGGTTTCCCAGATGAAATTGGGAAGGTCAATCAGGCACCGAGGCTCAAGACTGTAATCCCAGCACTTTGGGAGGCCAAGGTGGGTGGATCACCTGAGGTCAGGAGTTCAAGTCCAGCCTGGCCAACATGGTGAAACCCCATCTCTACTAAAGCTACAAAAAAAAAAAAAAATTAACTAGGCATGGTGGCATGCACCTGTAGTCCCAGCTACTCAGGAGGCTGAGGCAGGAGAATCGTTTGAACCTGGGAGGCAGAGGTTACAGTGAGCCAAGATCACACCACTGCACTCCAGCCTGGGTGAGAGAGCAAGACTCCATCTCAAAAA
>NC_045448.1:45121396-45198358 GCF_002776525.5 Piliocolobus tephrosceles | reverse complement strand
AAAAAAAAAAAAAAAAAAAAAAAGAAAGAAAGAATGAAACTGGGGAGATCACAAACATTCAGACCATAGCAAAAGCCTAGCACAGAACATAGCTCCACAACTGCCGGCACTCAACAGAGGCTGGTATTTCTCCCTTCCTCCCCCACACCCTCCTCAGCACTGGGTCTCAGCACTGGGACTAGGAGAGGAGAAGGACCAAGCCACCTCTGGCGAAACAGGCCCCTGTGGCTGTGGCTGTGGCTGGACTGAGATTCTGTGGTCAGGTCTAGGCAAGGGACACCTCAGACAAAAACGCGGTTCTAGAAGGAAGATTTTCCAAAGCCAGATGTTACCCTTGGAAAAGAGAATGCCTCAGAGTGACTGAATGCTGGTCTCCAATTCAAGGAGTACCTCACTACTTCTAAGAATGGGATGGGATTCATCCTAAGGAAGCCCCGGGGTAGATAAGGGACACATAGAGGGCGCTATAGGGAGAGACTTTGAGCCAGGAAGAAAGAACTCTTCAGAGGTGAGTCCAGAGATGGCTGGGCTGGTTTGGGAGTGGCGAGTTCCCAGTCACTGGAGGTGATCAGGCAGAGGCTGGGTGAGCTCAAGAGAATTTGGGACTGGAAGAAGACTAGAGTAAATGACTTTCACCTTCCCTAATCTGAGGCTTCTGAGTCTATCAAAAGAGGTGGCTACCAAGAGGTATGATTTGAGGATCCTTCACCCCAAATCTCTCTTTTATCCATTACCGATGCCTGACATTCCCCAGTTATAGATCCATTGCTTTGGGTTAAGACACTGTCTCTTGCAAAATGCCAGGCTCCCTGGTTGGTGCCACCCTGGTTTATCAGAGACCTGATCTTGGACTTTCCAGCTACCAGAACTGTGAGCCAAATACACTACTTTTCTTTATTTATCACCCAGGCTCCAGTATTCTGATATAGCAGCAGAAAACGGACTACGATAGATGTCAAATTTTATGTTGTATATATTCCATGATGAAAAATTACATCCTCCAGAATTGGGAGATTCAGAGAGGATCAGTAAGGGAGGCTACAGATTCTGTTTCCACAGATACAGCCTGCTGGCCCTTTGCCATGGATACCTGTGCACTGCCCAACCCCTGCCCCAATGCCTGCAGTGGTGGCCAGGCCCCAGGCCCTATGTTCATGGGGGAAAAGGTGCTAGTAGGGCTTAAGGGAAGGAGCTCCAAGGCTTGCTGAGTGAGAAGCTCAAATATCCAGTAGCCCCACTTAGGACTGAACACAGGGGCACGGAGCTATAGAAAGCTAGTTGGAGTGATGGCTGAGTGAAGCAGTGAAGTTGCCGGGAGCCTGAGGGCACACCAGGGGCAACGGGAAGGGGAGGAGTAGGAAGCTCACTACGGGCAACAATCCTGAAAGTATCCTCCCATTAGAAAGGGGCTTCATTGTCCAAATGGGCATCCTGTGGCCAGTGGCAGCTACAGAGTTCTCGTGGAGCAGGAGCTTAGAGTAAGCACTCTTTGGGTACTCAGACAATAGGATATTTGGTGCCCCCACCACTCCTGGAAAAAGCTGAGGCTTTGCTCTGTGACACAAGGAGGAAACAGCAAGGAGCCTGCTTCTGAGTCAGTAGAAGGAAGAACTTTCTAACACAGCTGCAAATGGATTGGGCTTCCTTGAAAGGTGATGAGTTTCCCATCCCAAAGGTTTTCCAAGATAAGCTGTCCTCTGCAGATTCAGAGCTCCCGTATGGGAGAGTGGGAGGAGATACCCTGAAGAAGAGGTATTGTGTAAAGGAGTGGCCGCTGCTTTTCAAAGAAGCCACTAGTCCTCGCAGGAGACTATCTGGCCCAGGACACTAGAAAATCCCAAACTGCCATTCTGGAGTTTCCTTTCATTCTGCTTGGCATGAGGGGCCAGGCAGCAGAGCCCACTCCCTGACACTTCCTGGAGAAAGTGCCAGGTGGGGGCACGGAATGGCTTTCTGTTCCTTTGCCTTAAATGTTAGGGTGGAGAGAAGACTGGCAGGAGGAAGGGCACAGAGAGACATGGCATGTCACCCTCACCCTCTCAAAGGGCTACTTCAGAACCTAAGAGCTGGTGGCCCTGGACTGGGCTGGGCAGGAGTGGGAGGACTCTGGGCTCCCAGTATGTGGCAGGTATGAGGTCAGCCCACCCCATGGGCAGGATGTGTCCTGGGCCAGGTGACCTGGGCAGTTTTTGCAGCCTCTATCCTTGGGGCAGAAGAATGGACTCTCCAGAGAGAGCTGTATTTCTTTTTTCTTTTTAATTTTTTTGAGACACAGGCTAGCTGGCTTGTCAGGCTGGAGTGCAGTGCAGTGCAGTGGCACAATCTCGGCTCACTGCAACCTCCACCTCCCAGGTTCAAGTGATTCTCCTGCCTCAGCCTCCCAAGTAGCTGGGACTACAGGTGTGTACCACCACACCCAGCTAATTTTTGTGTTTTTAGTAGAGATGGGGTTTCACCATGTTGGCCAGGATGGTCTTGATCTCTCTTTTTTTTTTTTTTTTTTTTTTTGAGACAGAGTCTGACTCTGTCGCCCAGGCTGGAGTGCAGTGGCGCGATCTCGGCTCACTGCAAGCTCTGCCTCCCGGGTTCATGCCATTCTCCTGCCTCAGCCTCCTGAGTAGCTAGAACTACAAGCAGCTGGGACTACAGGCGCCTGCCAACACACCCGGCTAATTTTTTTTTTTTTTAATTTTTAGTAGAGACGGGGTTTCATCGTGTTAGCCAGGATGGTCTCCATCTCCTGACCTCGTGATCTGCCCGCCTCAGCCTCCCAAAGTGCTGGGATTACAGGTGTGAGCCACCGCACCCGGCCAGTCTTGGTCTCTTGACCTCGTGATCCGCCCACCGCAGTCTCCCAAAGTGCTGGGATCACAGGGGTGAGCCACTGTGCATTTCTAAGAGGTTCTGGAGAGGACAGCACTCAGCCCCAAACACTTGAGTGATCCCTCATGGTGGGATTGAAGGTGGGATTGGCAGGTTAGATGAGGGCATCCTTGGGGGCAGAGGGGTTTTCTGGCACTTTTTCACCCCACCTCGCTCCCTGTCCCACCTGGGGACTCATTTAGTCTACAGAACAATCACTGGCACTGCCAGTCAGCACTTCCCCAGGCAGGAAGGTCCGGGTACACGTGAAGGTCCCAAACTGGCTGCACATGAGAATCACCTCCAAGGCATGTTAAAAACACAGACTCTTAACTGTGAAGCTCCCTTGCTTCAAGGAGCATCTCAGTAAAAGCACAAAATCCCATAGCAAGTGAATATATCCAGGAACAAGAGCTGAGAGGGGAGAGCGCCGTTCCTGCTGGAGCTTTTGCCTGACACGGTTAAGGATCGGGTGGCAGTGAGAGAAAGTCGTGCGTGCCTGGCTTCATAGGCATCCCACGTTGAGCACTTACGGGCATGTGCGAACTGCCGAGGACACGCAGAGGGATGGCAGAGCTACACACGCAGCCTCGTGAGACAGCCAGCAAACCGTCTGATGATCTCTCCAGTTGTCTGGGTTCCAAAAATGGCCCATGAGTCACCACTGCAGGGTCCCCAGAGCCTGGCAGACAACCGCACAGCAGCCAAGCTCCAGACATGGCCTCAGGGGAGAATCTGACTTTCTGGGAGCGCTGCCCCAGGCTCTGCTGGAACCTTTGCCTCCCCTTGCTTCAGCCGCTTCTCCGTGTCTACGCCCATCTGAGTGTCTGTGGCTGGGTCACCACCCAAGCTGTGAGTGTTTAGAAAACCCAACAGGGGCTGTTTTCTCCTGGTGACAGGCAGAGACAAGGGGGAGCTCAAGTGAGCTGTCGCCTCAGAGGATGCGCAGACCTGCCTCCAGTCACATGTCACCTGATCCCCAGGTCAAAGGCAGAGGTCAAAAGGTGTCCAGGGAATCATCTGACAGCTCAAACCGGGGAACAATACCAAGCACCAGCAGAACTGTGTCCTGCCTGCAGATTCCCCACCATGGGGAATGCAGGGGCCTGGAAGGAGCAGAAAGGTCCTGTCCCTAAACCTGGGACCTTTTCCTCAGAGCAGAATTGCTTTAATCTGCGAGTAGCTAAGCAAGGATGCCCCTCCATCAGACTCTGGTTGACTGTAGATTCTTAGCCATGATAATCTGATTAGCAAACAGCTCATTTCTCTGCCAGGCCTTCCACCTTCCTCCACTCATGCAGTGCTCACATAACACTACTCATACAGTAATTCAAATAACAACGATGGCTGGGCACAGTGGCTCACACCTGTAATCCCAGCACTTTGGGAGGCCGAAGTGGGAGGATTGAGACCAGCCTGGGCAACATAGTGAGACTCCCATCACTACAAAAAATTTTAAAAATTAGTTGGGTGTGTTGGCACATGCCTGTGGTCCCAGCTACTTGGGAGGCTGAAGCAGGAGGATTGCTTGAGCCCAGGAGGTAAAGACTGCAGTGAGTCGTGATCGCATCACTGCACTCCAGCTTGGGGACAGAGCAAGACACTGTCTCAAAAAAAAAGTTATCACTTGCTGAGTTCTTCATATGTCCAAACCTTGTTAGCCCTGCACATGCATTCCTGTATGTTCATCATGGCAGCCCTCGGCCTTCTTGTACTATGTTGACTTCCCGGACAACACTCTCTTGGTTTTCCTCCTGCGTCCCCGGTCACACATCAGCTTGTTTTGCTGGTTGTTCCTCGTCTCTCTTCTCCCCGGCCCATAACAGTCGGAGTGCCCAGGACTCCGGCCTTGTTTCTTTTCTTTTCTCCTCCACTCTCCCTTAGTGAGGTCATCCCACTCTGTGGTCTTTTTTTTTTTTTTGAGACGGAGTCTTGCTTTGTCTCCTGGGCTGGAGTGCAGTGGCCAGATCTCAGCTCACTGCAAGCTTCGCCTCCCGGGTTCACGCCATTCTCCTGCCTCAGCCTCCGGAGTAGATGGGACTACAGGCGCCCGCCACCTCGCCCGGCTATTTTTTTGTATTTTTAGTAGAGACAGGGTTTCACCGTGTTAGCCAGGATGGTTTCGATCTCCTGACCTCATGATCCGCCCGTCTCGGCCTCCCAAAGTGCTGGGATTACAGGCTTGAGCCACCGCGCCCGGCCCACTCTGTGGTCTTAAACATCATCTCTATAAAATCTGCCGACAACTTGAACCTGTCCACCTCTCCCAAACTCCTACTCGTAGGCCCAACTGCCCACTCAACCTCTCTATCTGGATGTTTCACAGATGTTCAGACTCAACATGTCCAACCTGAAATCCTGATTGCTCCTGTTCCTACCCCAAACACGCCTCACTCTCACCCTCAGCTCTCCCAGCTTCCGCCAATGGCAGCTCCCACCTTCCACTTGCTCAGAACTTCCTAGGGTCCCCAGTTTCCTTGAGTGTGAGGCAATTCCCTGTGATGACCTGTAGGGCCTGGCAGGACCTGCACCCTGACCCAACATGGTTTCTGTGCCTCGCGCTTCAAGTTACGCTGGCCCCCTTGCTGTTCCTCAAGCACAGCAGGCATATCTTCGGCCTTCACTGTAGCTGTTCTCTCTTCTTAGAACACATCCCTTCCAGATATTTCCTTGGATCACCTTCTTCAAGTTCTTCTCACATCTCACTTTCTAACAGAGGCCTAAACTGACAACTCCATTTCTTGCCACCGCTTTCCCCCACCCCACCCCTCCTGGTCCCCTTACCTGACCTCACTTTTTATTATTCCTTGTTACCCTCAAACACACTACATGTTTTACTTATTGATTTTGTTTCCTTTTCATGTTTCTCTTTAGAGATGAGGACACATCTTTTTTGGGTCCATCGATGTCACTCAAGTTTCTAGAACAATGCCTGATACATAATATGTGCTTAATAAACAATGTTGAATTGACTCACATAAGCTGCTGAATCTCCTCCAGGCCAATTTGAAGAGCTTCAGAGGCTGCATATCAAACACACTAAAATGTTACCATGCTCACATTAAGTTTCGTGCTTACAATTTCCTGTCTATAGAATCTTGACACATTTCATTTATGATTGGCTTTGATGTCTCAATCATTAGGCATATTTGGGAAATATGAAATCCTAACCTACAATTTGATTTCAAATATTTCACAAATATTAAATATTAATTTATTTATTAGTGACAGCATTTCGCTCTGTTGCCCAGGCTGTAGTGCAGTGAAGGGATCATGGTTCATTGCACTTGAAACTCCTGGGCTCAAGCAATCCTCCCACTTCCGCCTCCCAAGTAGCCGGGACAACAGGCAAACACAACTGTGCCCAGCTAATTTTTATCTTTATTTTTTGTAGAGATGCAGGGTCTCCCTATGTTGCCCAGGCAGGTCTGAAACTCCTGGCTTCAAGCAATCCTCCGACCTTGGCCTCCCAAAGCACTGAGATGACAGGTGTAAGCCACCACATCCAGCACAAATATTAAATTAACAAACTTTGGGTATACTAATAAAATGTGTATCAATGGGATTTTTATAGTTCTCATTTCATATTTGAACCCATAACGTATTTTCAAGATCTGAAATATTGTCATAGGCCCCGCGACTCTGGTGCCTACAGGAAAAAGTCTGATGATGTCAGTGGTGGAGGTGAAGAGTGGACAAAACCCACCTGCTAAGAGAACAGCCTTAAAACCTGGTTCCAGAGATGTCCTCAGTCTTGAAAGACCTTCTGACTTTTTAACATTCACTCTCCATTCTCCATGAGGCATGACTGGGCAGCTTTCCTCAGGTTACTGGAGGCCCAACCTTATGATCAAGACTCTTTTTGCTTTCATGTCCATACACATGCGTCCTGTGAACCTTGCTTTCTGGGAAATCATGTGACTCTGTACTCTGAGAAGTCAAAAGAACCCCACCCACCCTCTCTCCAATCTCTAGGTCCTGTTTTCTTTGTCATTTCTGCACATATGGTTGCTAGATGGATCCTAGTCTCCCTCATTACCTTCTTACCTGGGATCTCTTCAGTCACGAGTGTCTACAGTGGGCAGAGCATACAAGAAAAAGGGATCTTGTATACAGCTGGTATAAGCCTCTGCAGAGTCACAGTTTAAAGAATCTTTGTTCAGTCTCCTGACTGTAAATAGCTGGGCATGCAAACAACATTAGCCTGTCTCATGAAGCCAGGACATGGCCTGCCCCCACCTTCACTGTATGTTGTCACTACCTGTCCATGCTGCCTGCACTCACACTGAGTCCCAGGAATGCTGGTGGCCCATTAGTCCCCCATCTGTGTGGTGGCCTTTGGGTTTGCGCTCTGAACTTGCACCTTCACACCTTCAGTTTCAGGGTAACCTGTACTTGCTCTGCAGCTGTCTTGGCCCTCTTAGGGATCCCTCTGGTTTCTGGCTCCTGTTAAAAACAACAACAAAAAACCCTTTATTCAACACTTCCAGATTCACCAGGCTGTGGACAGACATGTCTCAGCAACCTTGCGGGCACAATATTCCTATACCAGGATGTTCCTTCCCTCAGACCTCTAGGGAGTCTCATCCTGCCTTCTGTCTGCTCTTTTTCCCCACCCCTAGCCCTTGACATTGGGGCTACACATGGCATGTGGCATAAAAGGAACATGAGCTTGGGAGGTGTTGGTGTTACAGATTTAGTTTCTGATTCTGAATGTGCCACTCTCTATCTCAGTGACCTCAAGTATGTCATTTAGTGCATTATTTAACCTCTGTGACCCTCAGGTTTCCATTAGTCAAATGGGTTTTATAATAATATTTATATCTCAGAAGCTCTTTAAGAATTCATGTCAAGTACCTTGGATAGCGCCCGGTGCAGGGTAAGTACTCACTTAACCTTAGGCTTCCTCTGACTTTGCCTTTCTGCCCTCTAACATCTATAAGTGCTGTTTTTGAGGGAGGGGATCTTGGCTTCAGTCTTAATTCATGCCGTCTTCCAACTTGGGCTCACATATGTCAGCATAGCCAATGTGCTGATTCCCCGTGTCTTCTCTCTTTCGCCAGGCCTTCTTAGAGTTCTGCCTAGTTCCTTAGTGCGATAATGTGTATGAGGACACCGGGGTGGGGCTTGACCTCCACTATACCAGGGCTCTCTGTGACCCTGTCTGTGCTTGCTTCACAATTCTTCTGAAGTGCCCCCTTTGCTCTCCCCCTACTAGACGCGCATTCTATGTTCAAGAGAAAGAGAGGTGAGAGGCTGGGTCTTTTCATACAATTTTTGACATTAATCCTGAGTCTTTCAGAAATGGTGAATTTAAAAAGCACTCCACCTTGATAGGAATGAACACATCACATTTTTCTATTGATGTACTAGGTCTGCATTTGTACATTATCCAGGCAGCCCCCTAGATTTCTGCAGAGCCCATCACTTTGCTGGCTCCCCACCACCCTCACTGAGGCACAAATGCTTGCAAAGAATGTTAATCTCCAGGAGCGTCAGCAATGGCTCTGGCCTCTGAGTCGTCGGATGTCAGATTTCTTTTCGGAGATGATTATTTGTGATGTCGTTTATCCCGTGTATGTGGCTCAAATTTTACAATATATGTTACAATATATCCCTCTGTCCTCTGTCCTGACTACCAAGGCCAATTGAAGAAGAGGGGCCCATCTCTGAAGACTGGAAGCTGCTCCTCCAGCTGGCTTGGGATGCAGGTGGCCTTGTCTGCAAACAGAGAGAAGGATGAAATCAGTGGGTTCTCGGGCTTTTGCAGACCTTGATCTCCTATGACAGACAAGAGTCTCTCTGCTGCTGCTACAGTTGTCACAGTGGAAACCTCTTCCCCAAAAGGCAAGTTGTCACCAGCCTGGCTGCCCACATGGGGGCCTGGGTGACGAATGTCTTGCGATTATTCTTCAGTTGATGCCAGAAACAAAAAGTATATATCCCACACCCTAGGATTTGAGACCAGCTCCCAGGACCACTCTTAGCAGGGTGACTCTTGGGGAATGCAGGCTCTGGGCTCATCTCTTACCACATGCCCTTCCCCCACCCCACCCCATTTCCCTGCAGATGAACTAAATTAAACTGAACAGCCTCAAAGAGAGAGGTTGCCAAAAGACAGTCTGAGGGGAAATGGGAAGAAGTAATCCCCCATTCTGCTTTAGGGCTGGGGACAAAAGGGTTCCTTCTTCCTTGAATACTGTTAATCACAGGCCTTTTGGGGACCCCGCTGGAGGAGAGAACCCATGGGCTGTCCTCTAAATCACATGAGATGACTCGTCTCCACCCACATCAGCCACCCTGCTTTCCACACTGTGGAAACTTCTCTGTTCTTCTCCGACAATTGAATGACAAAGTTTTTGAGGTTCTTTCCTGCCAATAAATTCTGTTTTGTTCCAGGGGAAACAGGAGTCTACCATAAATGCTTTATTTGTTTGCAGTATTTATGGTGTTCGTCCACCTAAGTATGATCAGTGCTGTCCTTTTCACATCTAGCCAGCCATCCTGGGTCTTGTTGCAGGACAGACAGTCCGGAGGCACTGAAACAGGTCCGTGCAGGAGATAGAGAGGATGTCGCCTGGCACTAAGACAGATCGCATTTGACCCCACTGTTCTCTGTCAGTCGATGGGGAAGGCACATTTTAACAAAAGCGGGGATCCCTCTCAGGTTCTTTGAGGTGCCGCCACTCCTGCTCTACCGACAAACCTAACACCTACTCAATTTCATGCCCATAAGGTGTGAACACTGGGGACTAATTGAGAAGAGCGGTGAAGGGGAAACTGAGGCAAGGGCCAAGGCCAGGCCGGTGGGTATTGCTGCTTCCAAGGCAGCTGGGGAGGAGAGATCCCATTTCCTGAGCTAAGCTTGTTCCATTTCAGTTTGAACAGATGGAAATATAGTTCAATGTTTCAACATCATTTGCCTTTCTCGTGCTAAAATATTGATAAGTGCTGCCCGGGCTGATGCCCCCGCAGTTCCGAGCAGTAACTGGAGCATGATGTGTACTGAAGTGAGACACGGCAAAGCCTTTAACGAGTGTTTAAAATTCCTGGAATAATGCTCAACACTGGCTCAGCTCGTTCGGCTCCTGAAAACTGCCCCCCCTCCGGGTCGCCCTCTAATCGGCAGGAGGAGTGCGGGCACAGCCCGGCCCCCCTGCTGGTGGCAATTAGTGCGGCAGCTGCTCGTCTTCAGGACGGGGAAACAATGCAGGGGGTGCCTGCATCTGCCCAGGCGGCTGAGCCAGGGAGGGAGGCTGGCGCACCGGGGAGGCGAGGACACAGGGAGCTGGCTCCTCCACCTGCAGAGGGTTGTCACACGGAACTCAGACCCCAGGGAGAGGGAACACTGGGTGGGGCCCTCCAGAAAGGCAGATGAGGGAAAGGCAAGAAAAGAGGGAAGAACGCTAGGCACGGTGGCTCAGGCCTGTAATCCCAGGACTTTAGGAGGCCGCCATGGGTGGATCACTGAGGTCAGGAGTTCGAGACCAGCCTGGCCAAAATGCTGAAACTCTGTCTCTACTGAAAAAAAAAAAAAAAGAAAAGAAAAAAAAAATTAGCTGGGCATGGTGGTGTGTGCCTGTAATCCCAGCTACTCAGGAGGTTGAAGCAGGAGAATTGCTCAAACCCAGGAGGCAGAGGTTGCAGTGAGTCAAGATCATGTCACTGCACTCCAGCCTGGGCGACAGAGTGAGACTCCATCTCAAAAAAGAGCAAGACAGAAGAGAAAAGGGAGAAGAAGGGAAAAGAGCAAGATGAAGAGGGTGGGGACTCAAGAAGGAAGGGGAGAGGAGGAAGAGAGGAAGTAGCCAGGAACAGCAAATCCCCTGGGAGGAGCTTGCCAAGCCCCGAAAAGAGAATCCAATGTGTGGCTGTAGAAAGGGAAAAAGGACCCTCAGGAGGGCCTCAGCCAGTGGCATCCCAGTCCTAAGACGCCTCTTTGCAAGTTGCGGCCAAGTTGCAGCCATGACAAAGGCCCCCAGACCCAGAGCTGAGAGGAAACCTACAGTGTGGACCTGGGATGTCACTTCAAAGGTTTAGAACAATCCAGGCTTCCCAGGCAAGGCTCTCCCAGGATCACAGTATCCCCCGTGTGGAGATCAGGTGGTCTAATTGTAGAATGCTAAATTTCTCATATACTTTAAGGTGCTGGGTTTTTGGTTCACAATTTTTGAAAACTCTTGGCTGGGTGTGGTGGCTCATGCCTGTAATTCCAGCACTTTGAGAGGCTGAAGTGGGTGGATTATTTGAGGCCAGGAGTTCAAGACCAGCCTGGCCAACATGGTGAAACCCCATCTCTACTAAAAATACAAAAATTAGCCGGGCATGGTGGCGGGCACCTGTAGCCCCAGCTACTTGGGAGTCTGAGGCAGGAGGATCACTTTAACCCAGGAAGTGGAGGTTGCAGTGAGCCGAGATCATGCCACTACACTCCAGCCCGGGTGACAGAAAGAGAATCCAACAACAACAACAACAAAAAAAAAAACTCTTTACAGATCTTTGTGAGATTGTTCAGAATAATGTTTTCCAGGAAGCCTACTTGAATCAACAAGATGATGTCAGCTCTTTTCAATAGTGACATGGTTAAGAGAGAAAGCAAGGCTGTGAGAGAAAGCAAGGCTGTGCCCCAGAAAGCTGTGGGGTATCCCCATTGGAAGGAATTCCAGGCTGGTGAGTGTATGGGACTTAAGTCAGTAGAACTCAGAGCCACTAACTGAAAGTATAAGCGTTATTATTATACATGATCATAGATTGATTAATATTTACAACAGGAAAGAAAAAATAGGAAATCTACAACGAGTTGGAAAGCAAGGCCCAACGAACTCATTACTTACGCTCTACCTCTGCCTTCCACAAAATAAAACTCAATGAAGTAATGTAAATATAACAATCCTATTTCCTGAGACAAAAAAAAAAAAAAAAAAAGGAGGGACATGTGATCTGACACACAGGAGGACATTTATGGAAGCAAACAAGGTGCAGTTTAAAATGGAAAGAGTCAGGCCAGGAAGGTCTAGGATGTGAATACAGAGAGGCCGGGGCAGACCATGGGCCTCCAGAGGCCCACCTGGGGCTGCTCTGATTGGACGAATCTGCATAGAGGAGGAACTGTCTGGGGCCAGGAAGTGCTATGGGGTCTGGGCGTCTGGGGAAGCTGGCAGCAGCCTCATCTTGTCCTTCATCCGTAAGTCAGGCCAGCTGGGTGGGGAATGCCTGGCCCAGTGGCACAATGATACTTCTATCTATACACATTAGTTCCAGGCATCTTTCCTCACCCCCGTGATGTTTTAGCAGCTGGCCCCTGTCCAGCCACCCTAACAAGGCCAGCCCATCACCCAAACCATTTCTACATGGGCTGTTTCTGGAACCAGCACAGTCCCTCTGGGCTGAGGCCTTGGCAATGGGTCTGTCCCTCTGGGAAGGGGGCTCTGTCTGTGATTATTCTCTAAATTCTTCTTCAGCATCTGTCCATTGAGTGACTGGGGCGTCTGGTTTCCATGACCAGAGGTGGGCGTGGGAAGGAGGGGCTGTGGTTGTGGCCAAGGTGGAGACCCCCCCAGAGGCTGGCCATCTTCTCAAGAGTTTATCTGCAAGAGTCGAAGAGCCCCACCTTCAGGCAGCCAGCCTAAGCACTGCGGCCAGGGCTGGCGGGGAGGTCAGCACCTGTGAGAAGACAGACGGGATAGGGAGTCCTGGGGTGGCCAGAGTGAAAGGAGCAGTAGCCAAGGACAAGGGCCAGACACCAGGGGCAGTCCACATTCTAAACTTGGTGAAATGTTTCCAGCCCCACGTCCGATCTGGTCATCACAACCAGTGCCAACTGTTATTACCACCAATTCAGAGAGGAGCAAGACCAGAGCTCACATTGCTGGAATAACAGGACCAAGGTTATAAGGCTTGCGTTTCCCCCCAACACACAGTGTCACCTTGAAGAATTTCCAACCCAGAGACGCCCCTGTTCCTACAAATCACCTGGGATCTTGTTAAAATGCATTTTTCTTTTTCTTTTTCTTTTTGTTTTTTTGAGATGGAGTCATCACACAGGCTGGAGTGCAGTGGTGCCATCTTGGCTCACTGCAGCCTCTGCTTCCCAAACTCAAGCAATTCTCCTGCCTCAGCCTCCCAAGTAGCTGGGACTAGAGGCCAGCACCAGCATGCCTGTTAATTTTTGTATTTTTAGTGGAGACGAGGTTTCACCATGTTGGCCAGACTGGTCTCAAACTCTAAAATGCATTTCTAATGAGTCCCCAAGAGATACCAGCGCTGCCAGGACCCCTCCCTCACCCTTGCACTGAAGAACAAGGCCCTCAGGCAGTATTTTCCCATCCTGCCTGTTAATAAGAATCACCTCCAGCACCTGGGGATTCCAACGCAATAAGGACTCAGAACTGTGACCGTTTGGCGAGAGCCTCAGATGCCCCTCATGTTCAGGTAAGTCTGGGAAACACTGCCCTAGACGTGTGGGAGAGATGTGGCTCCCACAGGGAAGCTTTAGCAGGGCCCCAGGGATGGAGACCTTTTTCATGGGCATCTCGGGTCTCCCACGGGCCCTTCGCTCCCGCAGGAGAATACCTGCCTTGGCCCTGAGGGTGCTTCAGCGTTCAGCCTTGGCAGGCTTCTTTCCCTCTCTCTGCCTCCACCTTCTCATCTGCATTATGGGAACCAACATCCAAAGGCCAGGACAGATGGAAGGGGCCACCTAGAGAAAGGGAGCATTTGGAGAAGGGGGCTGCTGAAGCTACTAGGGACAAGGCAGTGTCCATCCTGTGAGCAGGAGGGAGATGGATAAAAAGGCAAGGCAGCAGGAAGGGGGAAGGAGGGGAAGCCAGAGTCGTGCTAGATGTAAAAAAGCGAAGATACCACACATTGCCCCTACCACTTGGCATTAGAAAAAATGCAACCAAACAACCAAGGAGGAGACTAATGGGCAGGGATGAAAGGGGGACTCCAAGGTGAAGTCTGCAGAGCCCATCACTGTGGTCTTCTATGCCACAGAGCAGCAGAGAATCAATGTCTGGGAGGCTTGATGTGGGACTGGCAACCAGAGAGAATGGCCAGGAATCCTGAAATGAAATGAAGGCAAGGAGAAGGGGCTCATCTACCATGTGGCCAGATAGGAGGAACCCATGGGCAGGAGACAGACCCCCGGCTTCCCACTCCCTAGCTCCACCCCCATCCCAGCCACCATCACCCCACTCCACAGCTGCCACCACCAGGCCTGCTTCCTCTCTAGAGGCAGTTGTTGAGCATGTGTCTATGTGGAGAGAATGGGAAGGTCAACTTGATCACATCAGTTATTCCTTTTTTTTTTTTTTTTTTTTTTTTAAGATGGAGTCTCACTCTGTTGCCCAAGCTATAGTGTAGTGGCCCGATCTTGGCTCACTGCAACCTCTGCCTCCCAGGTTCAAGCAATTCTCCTGCCTCAGCCTCCTAAGTAGCTGGGATTACAGGTGCCGGCCACTACACATGGCTAATGTTTTGTATTTTTATTGGAGATGGGGTTTCGCCGTGCTGGCCAGGCTGGTCTCAAATTCCTGACCTCAAGTGATCCACCCACCTCAGCCTCCCAAAGTGCTGGGATTACAGGCATGAGCCATCGCCCCCGGCCTGTTTTTTAATTAAATGCTAGTTCCCTCCACAAAGTTTCCACTCAGAAAAACACCTGCTGCTTCCACAGAGAAATCTTCTTGGCAACTGTCACAACTCCCTTTTCTTTCTACTCAGGGTAGGCCTGTGTTTGCAGTCAGGCAACTGACTACATCAAGCACCAAGAGAGGGCGTGAGCCACCACACCCGGCCCAGTTGTTCCTCTTTACACTGAGATAAATAGACAAGAAGACTTGTGTTCAAATGCTTGATGTTTAAATTCAAAAAGAAGCAGGGAGAGATGGAAGGGTTACTCTAAAGTTTGTCAAAATATGATGAGTACAGATAGCACCAGGGAATAACTTTCAGTACTAGGGTACAAATTGACCCCAAGTGAGAATGTTCTGTCTCAATTCCAAGTGCTTCACGGTGACATCATCACTAAGGCCGCCCTCCTTCCTCCACAGCATGCAGTGTTCCTCCAGGGCACCGCCTGTTATTCTCCTGGCCTTGCCCGAGTGGTACTCCCCCCTTGCAAGTTCCCTGACTGCTTCCCTTTCAGCTGACCCCAGAGAGTCCTCCTGTTGCTCCAGGCAACAGACAGTCTGCTCAGGTTCTCTCCCATCCCCTCCTTTTAGGTGATTTCCATGGCTCTGGGTTCTGCATGCCCCATCAGGGTCATCTGTAGATTTCTGTAGGCATATTCTGTGGCAGGCTGGTAATGCCTGTTTTTGTTTGTTTGTTTGTTTTGTTTTCTTTTCTTTTCTTTTTGAGATGGAGTCTCACTCTGTCACCTAGGCTGGAGTGCAGTGGCATGATCTCAGCTCACTGCAACCTCCGCCTCCTGGATTCAAATGATTCTCCTGCCTCAACTTCCCAAGTAGCTGGGACTACAGGCACATGTCACCACATCCGGCTAACTTTTTTGTATTTTTAGGAGAGACAGGGTTTCACCATATTAGCCAGGATGGTCTGCATCTCCTGACCTCGTGATCCGCCCACCTCAGCCTCCCAAAGTGCTGGGATTACAGACATGAGCCACTGAGCCCAGCACTGCCTGGTTTTTAAGCCTATGGTGCTTATTCATTCACTTACTCATCCATTCAACAAAGTCTGGCTTCGTGTTAGGTGCTGTGGAGCAGTACAAAGGTGCATTTAACATAGTCCCATCCCCAGTCTAACAGAAATAACCCATGCACTGCAATCACAGTAAAGCCAGGCAGAATGTGGTCTGGGGCTCTCTGGTGGCCAGGATAGCTCCATGAGGGCATCATTTTCTGCACTATAACTTCCCCCACCAGCTGAGGTGCATCCTTCCTCCTGCTACCTGAAAACTCCCAGCTCCCTCTGGCCCATCTGCAGGGTCCCTGTTTCCTTTACTTCTGGACAGGTCATGATGATGCTGGTATCTCTGAGTCACTCTTCCCAGCTCAGCTTACTGTCCCCACCCTGTCTCTAAGCTGTTCTCCAGTGACTCAGGAGCCCAGACGTTCCTGAGGTGTGCAGCTCCAAACTCGCATCACTGCAGGTTTTTAGTGTTACAATACTTTAAATAAACATAGAAAACAATACAGCCGGCCGGGCGCGGTGGCTCATGCCTGTAATCCCAGCACTTTAGGAGGCCAAGGCAGGCAGATCACTTGAGGTCAGGAGTTCAAGACCAGCCTGGCCAACATGGTGAAACCCTGTTTCTACTAAAAATACAAAAATAAGCTGGGCGTGGTGGCGTGCACCTGTAGTCCCAGCTATTCAGGAGGCTGAGGCAGGAGAATCGCTTGAACCCAGGAGGCAGAGGTTGCAGTGAGCTGAGATGGAGCCACTACACTCCAGCCTGGGTGATGGAAGGAGACTCCATCTCAAAAACAACAACAACAATACAGCCAAAGTTCTCACAAAGAGACAAGGGGGGAGTGTTGACACAGAAGGAAGAGCTGAACAGCTGCAGACGGAGGTGAGCCCCACTGGGAAGGGAGCAGCCTTCCCTGGAGGGACAAGGGGATATGTCACCATTCTGTTTGTCTGTGATGGAACTTTGGGAAAGGAGCACCACAGGGTTAGCCTGGATTATCCCCCAGAGCTCAGCGCCCCCAGCCACTCCCTTCCAAGGGACCCACATTCTCTCCTCCAACATACACTACCAGGGCTCCAGTTCTCCACTGTCCTGGAAGGTGGAAGAGAGGAAAGCTTGGACTAGAACTCCTTACCCTACTGCAGGGAGACTTCAGGGGGAGCAGGAGGACTAGCAAGGATCCTACAACCTCGCAGGCCCTCAATTCCCTCAACTATAAAAATGAGGATGAAAATACTGATCTCCCAGGATGCTGCAAGGATGAAAAAAAAAAAAAAAAAAAAAAGGCTGGTATAAGAACCTAGGGCACTGCTGGATGCCTAGGAAGCATTCAATCATAAATGTTCACTTTCTTCCTCCTTCGCAGCTGTCTCTCTCATGTAAAGTTTTCACATTTTAGCTACTTACCTGTGGCTTTCTGACAGAGATGGATTTTGCCCCAGGGCTTCCAGGGGATGGAGGGAGCATCTGGCTGCCCCTACCTGACTGACCTGGAGAGGTGGAGTTAGATGTTCCCTGGGTCTGGAGAAAGGGAGAATTCTGGCATCAAGGGGAGAGTCTGACTCTGGGAGAGAATGGCCATGAAAAAATGCCTGGAGCCAGGATCTTATCTACCTTCTCCAGCTTGTGTAGAAATCGCAGGGCTGGGCACGGTGGCTCATGTCTGTAATCCCAGCACTTTGGGAGGCCAAGGTAGGAGGACTGCTTGAGCCCAGGAGTTTGAGACCAGCTTGAGCAACATAGTGAATCCCCATCTCTAAAATAATACAAAAATCAGCTGGGCGTGGTGGTGTGCACCTTTTGTCTCAGCTACTCAGGAGGTTGAGGTGGGAGGACTGCTTGAGCCCTGAAGGGTGAGGCTGCAGTGAGCCGTGATTATGCAACTGCACTACAGCCTGGGTGACAGAGTGAGGCCCTGTCTCAAAAGAAAGAAAGAAATTTAAGACCCTAGCCCCTGAGGCCCTCCAGGATGCCAGCAACTTTGCTGGGCTGGCCCTGTGACCCTGTCCCACAGCCAACGTGACCTACTCTTCCCGCAAACTACCGACCATGGTTTATCTCATTACATTGTTTAAATTCCCACTCTCTCCTGACTTCCTCTCCCACCACGAACCCCTTTATCAAAAGACAATCCAGGCTCAATCCCAAAGGACCACAATCCCTTTCCAAAAACTTTGGGAAATTCATAGTTTTGGAGATTTCAAAAAGGTAGATATAATGGTCCGTATATTCTGTATTACGTAATACCATCCAAGTGGGTCCAGAGCAGTACCTGTAATCCAACACATCAGCATTTCTGCAGTGAAACATCTGATATCCATGCCAAGCAGGATAAGTAAAGACTATAAATAGCTTCATACTGTTTAGGTCAGGTTTTGCTGCCAAATAGTTTTGGCAGCAAATATACCAAACAAACAAAAAACCCCAAAGCTTTTAGAATGATTGCATCTGTAGAGAACGGAGTAAGGGTTAGTATTTATGCTGCCTAAGAGAGAAGCAGGCAAGCAAAACTGTAGCTGAGAAAAGGAAAAGAGCCTGTGATGACTCCTCTTGCCCCCTCCCCACCACCACCACCCTCCTCTTTCCAGACCGCCTGGCATTGGAACCCAGCCTCCCTTAGGCACCATGGTGGACTCTATAGAGTGATCGGCCCCCTAACTAGCTTTACTTAAGGACAGAGACTTAGCCAGAGTCTTGGTTTCCTTGTTTATTTAAATGGGAAAAGAAGTAATTCCAAATATTCCTTTCACCACTGCCACTTGTATCTCTTATCAATACATTCGCCCAAGCTGGTTGGCTATGCTGTCCAGAGCAAAGCAATGTCTTCACCATCAGACTGTGGAGCACCCCAGGAAACAGCTGTCCCTCTCAGCACCCCATGCCCTTTTGTACCCAAGTGTCTTTGGACACACACTTCCCAGTCCCTTGACTGTCCTTCCCTCCTCACTAGCCTGGAAAACTCATGCTTATCCATCAAGATGTGTTTCAAAGGCCCTCCTCGGGCTCCCACTTTGTCCATACTTCCATATGGCAGCTTCAATTATAATTTGGGTATTGTGTTTCTCTGCTTGCACTAAACTATAATCGCAGGGGCAGGGCCTAGGCTGCCATTGGCTGTCTCCAAGGTGTAGCAGCGTCAGGCACATGGAAGGCCTTCAGCAGACGGTTGTGGAGAGGAGAGGGCGCTAGTGCGGCATGGCTTCCCACCGACAGCCTATCACCGTGGAAGACAGCCCCGTACTCCCTCTGTAGGAGACCTGGAGGCATCTATCTGCAAGACAGGAAGTTAATAGTGCAGAAGAAGGGAAATATTAGCATGACACCTGTTGCAAGTCCAGGTGGACAGCTATGGGATCAAGTAGTAAAGCAAGAGAAAGGAGCTAGAAAGATGACCCCAAATCCCACAGGCCAGGATCCCACAGACCCCAAAATCCACGCAAAATGGTGGACTTTGGCATAAGACAGGGCACAGTCCATCGCAGACCTCAAGAGGAGAAGGAGGCTGTCCTGGCGGAAGAAGTGTTGTGAAAATCCGAGCAGAAAAGGACAGCGCGGCAGGGCAAGGCCCCCCAAACCACCCGCGTACACGGCAAACACCCGCGGCGCGGAGGGTTCGCATGCTACGCACCACCGCCGCGAGGTGGCAGCAAAAACCCGCCAATGATCCCAGAGCGCGCTGCCTTCCGCTTCCAACCTGCTGTGCTTTGCGCCTGGGTGCGCACAGCCAGCGCCGAGGGGCGTCCGGCCGGGGAACCGCTGGGTCCAAGGCTAAGCACTGCGGCCAGGCTTCGGGGTCCTCGGAGGCCGAAGAGGGGACTTCCCTGGGTCTCTGGCTCTTGAAAGCTCCCCAACTGGCGTCTGGCAACTTCTTGAGGGCATCATGGAATCTAGCTACCCGACCTGCAGCCTTCCTCTGCTCTCCCATCCCGGGGAGAAGTGATCCATTCTCCTGCCTCCCCGCTGGCCCGGCATGCGGGGTCGCGTCCTGGACTCTTCTGCGGGCACAGAGTCCTTGTCTGTCTCAATCCTTCCCAACATACCTCCTTCTGCTCCTACCCACCGCTCCCGCCAGCACCCGAGAACGGGTCTGAAAGCTGAGGCTTCCTTCCCTGTCCTGCTCCCGAGTACCTGCCACACACGCTCCCACACACTCGGAGACAGTTAGAATCACCCAAAGGGCACGCACGCAGACATGCACTGGTGGTCGCACCTACACCCCAAGCTCGCGACGAGCAGATGTGAAAGGCGGCCCAGAGGTGCAATGTGAAATGGAAGGATCGCAGGACTAGGGGCCGAGCAACTTGAGTTTGACTTTGACTCATTCCATTTCTCTGGGTCTCTAAACCCTCGTGTGTCCAATAACAAGATCGCCAAGCTGCCCAGGAGCCGTCGCCTCCTCTGCGTGGAAGCGCCGCGGCAGTCCGTAAAAGCCTCCCTGAATGTCCCAATAGTGCAAATGGAACATTCCCGCTCTGGGTTGGCTTGACCCCTGGAGCCCGAGGCAAGGAGGTCGCGCGAAAACGACGTGCAGGAGGCTGCGCGCATTGAAGTTTCACAGAACCTGCAGCGGCGCTCGGACAAATAGTCAGGGGTTCGGAGGCGCGTGCGTCCTGGGTCCCTTGCACCACCTCTGACCCTCGGCACCCTTCTCAAGGGCCACGCTCCCACTCAGCCAGTACGCTGCTCTCCTCGGGTCACCCCCGTTACTCCTGGGGGACTTGAGGCCTGGGACTCAAGCTTTCACCGTCCTCCCGCACCCCAGTGCCAGCTGTTATTGTGCAGTAGAACAAAGGCCGAAATGGGTGGGTATGGGAGGAGACCTGGCCCTACAGGACTCCCATTCTGGTAGGGAATGGGTTTTGGAACAAAGTGCATGGGTTTTATTGGTTCGCGGCGTCCACCGACAGACCCCTCTAAGGAGCACGTGTGAGCATGTGAGTTGTGAGCGCAGGTGAAGCTGGAGGTCACGATGCCTCTGGAGGAATTGAGGTCAGAGAGTGGAATCTAGGGCCAAGTCACAGATCCATGAAAAGGGGACAAACACTGAAATCAGGTCATCGGAGGGCAGTCTATAGGTCTGCAACTGGTCATTAAGTCCTCACCATTTCTCCTTGGAAATGCCTTTAACACGTTCTGGCGCCTTAGCTCAGTCCTGCCTATTGGAATAGTTTCCTAAGGGCCTTCCTGTCTACAGCCTCACTGCCCCCAGCTAAAGTCCTTCAGCAGGACGCTGGATATTCCCACTTAAGCTTTCATACAGTTTTTTGTTTGTTTGTCTGTTTTGAGACGGAGTCTCCCTCTGTCTTCAGGCTGGAGTGCAGTGGAGCAATCTCAGCTCACTGCAACCTCTGCCTCCTGGGTTCAAGTGCTTCTTGTGCCTCAACCTCCCAAATAGCTGAGATTACAGGCATGGGCCACCAGCCCCAGCTAATTTTTGTATTTTTAGTAGAGACAGGGTTTCACCATGTTGGCCAGGATGGGCTTGATCTCCTGACCTCGTGATCCTCCCGCCTCGGACTCCCAAAGTCCTGGGATTACAGGCGTGAGCCACCACACCCAACCACTTTCATACAGTTTTGTTTGACTCCCCAGTACCCTTGGGATCAAGGCCACACAACTTGCCTGATCTTGTAATTAATCCCTACTGCCTCTTCCCTCAGAATCGATTAGCAACCTCTCAAAAACGCATAGGCCGCATACTACAGTACTCCGGGTGGGTGTGGGGGGTGGGCAGCCACACTGCACTGCTCCCCACTGGACCTGACACCTCCTCCATGCCTTCCTGCCTGCCATTCCTGCCTAGAATCTCCTCCACTCAATCCCATTCATCCTTCTGGGTCAGTGCCATCTGCTCAGAGGAGCCTTCTCTATCCCCACCGCCAAAGTTGTAGTAATTAATTGCGAAGTTGCCAGGCCACCAGGAGACACTGTGTGCAACTCCATGGGGTTGGTTTGTTTTTAAGTGGTGACCTCAACTGCCCCTCCCACTGGCTCGTGAGAAACTTGAGGACAGGGCTACATTGTGCTTGTCCTTCTCCCGTCCATTCTTCGAGAACTTAGTTGATATTTCTGCATCACGTCCACAAGCACTGGACAAGCCCCCAGGCTCGTCTGTAGGTAGACGCGTCATCCGTACTAGGTAAACATTTCTCTTGCAATGCATGAGAATCTGGACAACAGCCTCACTGCACTCAACAACGTTCACATGTATCCACACACTTCACATCCTCGATTCCCAGCCCACTGGGAAGCACTAGTGGTTTAAGCGGAGGACTGTCCGCTGTGGGAGGGGAGGCCCCTGAAATCCCCGCTCTTTCTCCGGGCTTGGTAGGGGCACCTGCATGTAGCTGCTTGCTGAGCGCTTCTCTCGGGTCTGGTCCTCCTAGGCAGCGCGAAGGAGGTGCGTTCCTGCAAAGTCCTAGTGCTGGTGGCAGGAGGGATGGCGCGCCCAGAAGGGCATCTCAGAAAAGTATTTCCCCGGCTCTCGGCTATCGGGAGCGCACGGCGAGGAAGACAGAGAGGGTCATCGAGTGTGCAGGTGCAGCCGGGTGGAGGTGAAGGTCGGCTGTGTGACAGTGGCCAAATTATGGCCCTCTCTGAGCTTCCGTTTCACCTCCCGATATAAGCGGAGCCGCTTCAGCTCAGACACATAGGGGAAAGGCAGCGGTGGCCAGGGCTGAGTTCCGTGCGCCCGCACATGTACACGTGTCCGTCGGTCCTCCGTCCTTCCTCCCAGTCCAGGTTGGCGGGGCAGCGCCAGTGTGTCCTGGGCGAGGTAGGGACAGGCGGCTGCACCTGTCCGGGGCTGCACAGGGAGAGGCGCACACGCCGGGAATTAGCAGGGCGTCCAGTCGTTAAGGGGCCTTGCTAAGAAATTCTGTTGAATGGTCGCAAATTAATTATGATGGTAAATATCGCAAAATCCAACAAACTGAAGCCAGTGCGGGCCTGTAAGGGCTCCAGGCCGCCCCCCGCCACAGGCCGGGCCATCGCCTGAGGCAGCCCAGCCCCGGGGGCACCGGGTTCGGAGAAAGACTGCGCGGCCGGAGGACCAGGGCATCAGGCTGGGAGAGGCCGGGGCTTCGGCTACAGCGCCTCCCAGCGGCTTGAAAGAAGAAAGACGGAGTCCGAGCCCGAGAGGTGGGGACAAAGGCCCAGGGAGAGAGCGCCGCGAAGACCGGAGGGCGGAGCGGGGACCAAGGGGCGCGCGCCCCACCGGGCCGCGTCCACAGATCCTGGACCCCTGCCCCGGGGACCGCGTCCCCACGCCCCGCCGCGCTCCCTCTCGCATCTGGACCCTGCCTCGGTCCCTCGGACCTCCTGTTTCGGTTCCTGGGCCCCGTACACTCTTCCTGCATTCACCTTCAGGGATCCGAGAAGTCCCCAGGGAACTCGCCCCTCTTGCCAAACCTCATCTTTTCAAAAAGAGAGAGAGAGAAAGAGAGAGAGAGAACAGCCAGTGCTTGACTGGTCTGTAGCTCCTCCAGCCATACAGCCATTTCCATCCTCAGGCAGAGAGGGCCTCCACCCTGACTGAGCCCGCGGTGAGCAGCCTGGCAGGGCTGGAGTGTAGGCAGAGTCTGGCACATGCGTGTGTGTGTGACTTGCTTGTGCTCTCCTTTCTTGACAGCACATTCTGTAAAGTCCTCGACGTCTTGACGGGTTAGACTCCTGCAGGTTAAAGTCCTTTTCTTTTCCAAAAAGAGTGTGTGTAGAAACCAGTTAGAGTCGTGGGTTTATTTGTAAAAAGTGGGGAGTTGTTGCTAGGAGTGGAGATGTGCTTCTGTCCCTTACTGCATCCCTGTGCAGAAGGGGGTGGTTGCCTGTGCCCACTGTAGAAGGCAGAGGGGTGTGTGTGTGCGCGCTCGCGCAGGGCGGTGACTATGTGTGTCTTATGAATGGCATTGTATCGGGGGCATCTCTAAGAGTGTATAGTGTGAGGGGAGAAGCTGCCGCTGAGTCCAGGGAAGGGAGGCATGGGAAGGTGAGTGCTTTCTTGAGTGGGCCTCTTCTGTGCAGAGGAAGCTGCATGACCCCTCCAGCCCACAAGGGGAATGGGTGCTCTTGAGCCCCAAGCTGCTGTGCACCCCCAGTATTCGGCTAACTTCCCAAGTCCAGCCAGCCACAAGTCAATGTGCTCCCCTAGGCGCTTTCTTGGAGAAGGAATTGCTCTCCTGCTGCAGTGGCACCCTCTCCCCAACCAGCCTTGACCCTCCCTCACCTAAGCCTGGGAAGCTGCTCCCCATCTTCCCTCAGGCCCTTCCGGCTCCCGCCCCTTCCCTGTTCTCCCCTCTTCTCACTTTTTATTTCAACTCCCCTCTCCTTTCTCTCTGCTTTTCCTTTTTGCCTTTATCCCCACTGTATAATTTATCTCCCTCTTCCTCCTCTCCCTTCTTGCACTGCAAAACAGCTTATCATGGGCATTTAGGGGTGGATTGTAACACACAGGCCTCTGTTTACCTGCTCACTCCCAACAGCAGGCATGCTTCTGTCAAGACGCTTATCTAGATCCCTACCTATCTTTGGGGCCCTAGCATAGTGTGTGTGTGCGCGCGCGCGCGCCTAATGAATGGGTGGTCTCTGAGTCCCTAGAGTCAAGCTCTGTGGTTTGGAGGTTGGCATGCCTCTGGGTGACATATCTCACGTCTTTGGGTTGGCTCACAGGTATGTGTGTGTGACTGAAGCTTTCTTCTGTCTGTCCTCTGTGTGTTTGTGGTGGTGACTGTGTAGCAGCTGTGTTCTCTGACTGGATTTATTGTTCATTTGCTCCCTTTCTTGTGTGTAAACTTTTGGTGAGCCCCAGCACACTGTGTATGTACAACAGGCTGTGCACTAAATGTCTATTGGTGCTAATGCCATTTTATGCAGATGTGTATTTCTATTGTGTGAATCTGGGTAGCTCTGTAGGAGGGTGCGATTGTGAGCCTGGGCATTTTGTGCGTGTGTCTTGCAGATTTGGAGTGCGTGCATCCTGGAGAGCGTGCCTGCAGGAGAGGCAGATGAAGGATTCTTGTGTTTGTATCTGAGGACTGGTGTAGAATCCATAAGGGGGAAATCAGAAAGGCAGGCCTTATGTTGTGTAGGGAAGCAGGTCTGTGGGTGCTGGGAAACTGCTCTGAGGGCAGGTAGGTGCCTGAAGGAAGGGACTCGGCTGTGTTTATGATGGCAGGGCTGGGGGGTGAGGTGTGATATAACGTGGAAGGCATGTTTATGTAGATGAGATGAATTGCACATACGTGTGTGTGTGTGTGTGTCTGTGTGTGTGTGTAGCCTCTGTCAGCCTGGCTGTGCCTGCCCCCTCCCGCCGAGCCCCGCCCGGCACAGTGGAGCTCAATCAGCCGCTGCATGAATACACTCGAATGGAAAGTTGTGCTCAGCTGACCGGAGAAATCGGAGACGGGCTAATACTGCTCCCCTCCTCCATAGCTCCCTCTCGCCTGCCCCCGCCCTCCCTCGGGCCAGACGGCCACCGGGGCCCGCACACTGAGGCCAGGGAGCTTCGGCTCAGCTGGGGCCGGAAAGGGCCGGAGCGGTGGGAAGCCGTGGGCGCCTCAGCGCGCCTACCGGGAGGTCGAGCGTCCCGGCGGGCCGGGCATCTCAGCCCCAGCGCTGGGAGGACGGAGAGGACAAGGGAAGGGCCCGGGAAAGCCGGAGGCACAGCCGGTGCTCCAGGTGACGGCCACACAAAGGCTTAGGCGGGACTGACAGGGCCACAGAGGCAGAGGAAGAAGAGAGGGAGAAGAGACTGCTCAAGAGGCCGAGTGCATCCAGTGCGCCACAGGCCTAGGACTGGGCTTCGAGCTCCAGGGGCCCGGGTGATGCGCTGGGTCGAGAATGTACCAGGGTGTCCCATTCTCCTTGCAGAAGAACCTGAGGGCCACTCCACCATCACAGCCCCCTCGGCAAGCCCAGGCACAGGCCTTCCCACTGCCGAACTGAACCATCTCCACGCCCAAAGTCTCAGGCACCCCCCTAGGCTGGCTCTCCGTCTTCAACCCCATTCCCAGCCGGGACTGGCCAGACTCATGTGCCTCCAGCCCCACTATTGATCGGCATCTCCGCCCCGCGCCGTGGCAGCTTCCGGGTCATTTCATTTTAATCAGTTGTGTGTCTCGCCGGGGATAATCAACCGCACTGGCACTGGGCAGTCGATTCCGCAGGATTCAAGGAGGGCAAGAAGAGAGGCCAGGTGGGGGCTCAGGGCCAGGGCTGGGGGCAGGGACGGAAGAGAGCTGGGTTGGGGGCGCGTGAGCAAGCCAGAAGGGGTTAGACGGGCCTCTTCCCTCAGGCAGGCACTTTTAGGGGTCAAGGATTTTGATACAGATTTGCCCAGTTTCACACCCCATTCTGCCTGTTCAGGTTTCCAATGCAAATTCTGGATTGTCATTATTTTTCTTTGAGAAAATAGCCAAGTTAGCTATTATTCCTCAAGCCTCTCGAAACTTAGGGTAGGTGACTCAGGTACACAGGAGGCTTAAGCACGCAGGGAAGGCTCGGAGCCAGAGCACTCCGCTGGGATGCCAGGCGGAAGTGTGCTGTGCAGGGTAGTGGGTGAGGACTCACTGGAAGGCCAGCAGCAGAGAAGCCAGCCTACTGGCTGCTGCATGGCCCAGACATAGGGGACAGATGGTTAGCACTTAGGCCTGCATATTGGGCCTGACCCAGGCTCACAAGACCTACGAGAGAGCACACACCAATGCACACATTCTCCTGGCTGAGGCACAACCTGCGACATTCCCAGGAGGTGGGGGCTGTGCACAGTGACTGAGATGGCTTTTCTGCAGGTGGAACTTCAGCCTGGCCTTGCCCTCAAGCTCTGTCTGAGTGGCCTGTAGGGTGTTGACCGCTCTGGCCAGGGCTTTGAGGGACCCAGAAAGAGACTAGGCCAGCAGCTGGTAAAAGGCAAGATCTGGCCAGAAAGGGGCCTCTATTCTCTCACTCTGATATTTAAAGGAGCAGAGGCCAAACAAACCGTAATATCTCCAGTAAATTAAACAGAATAAAGGATGGACTGGGATAGCCAAAGAGCCCAATCCCCCTCTGCCCTCCAGCCGATGAATACCCATTGAGATCCCTTATGTCTTAAAGGGACAGGAAGGCCTGTTAAGAGGTGGGCAGCCTGGCAGTCATATCTAGGGAGAGCCTATAACAAGGGAACCCACATATGTCTACACTAGAACCAAGACCCACAAGACACATGCCCAAGTACCCTGTAGGTGTATTGGAGCTCCCCAATATGCACTCCTTGCAGAACTAAGGACAGGGAAACTGCCTAAGCCATACACCAATACCTATGTTATGCAATATACATGAAAACATACTGGACACACACCAATGCACTGTACACACATTTATACCAAACATCACACACACATATCCTTTTGTATGCAGACCTTGACTGAGTGTTGAAAGCCCAGCATCCAGAATTGCACACATATACACACCCACAACACACACACGTCTTTCCTGCAGGGAACCCATATGTAAGGTCAGAAGGTACAAAGCATGGAGTACTTGTATTCGTGCAGACCTGGATGGAAACACAGGAGATGAGAGAGTGATACATGATAGATAGCAGGATAGACAGACAACAGGCTGCTGATACGCAGTAAGGCCCAGGCCCTCCAAACTAAAGGCTGCTGTGGAGTCTGATGGACAGTTTCCCGCAATACAGAAGGAGTGGGTACTGGATGCCCCAAATCTGCTTTCTCTGCACTGTGTGTTGAGATAGGAAATAATCTTAACTTCCAGGTTTGTCTGCTGTCCCCTAGACAAAAAGGCACCTGTTCCCTGATGTCCTCTATCTAGGCAGGCCCTTCCAGGAGTCACCCTCAAGCAGTGCCACTTCTTGCCTTTCATCCGTCAGTTCTGGTCAGTTGGCTGAGCAGGGTCCATCCAGACTCTTCCCACTGAGGCAGGCACTTCTTTAAGGGGCTTCCAGGCCCAAGCTCAGTGTGAAGTATGTGACTGATTATCTAAAAGCAAAGGTGGGCGACAGAGCTCCTCATCCCAGAACAGAGGCTCAAGTTGGGTAGAATCCAGGCAGTCCTTTTCCCAAATTCCTACCACCTGGGTCAATATTGCCTGAAATGTGGCAGGACAAGGAACATTTTCCCGAGCAGTGAACACACACAGAGATTCTGACACCATGTGCCAGGCCACAGAACTTGGGAGCTCTGAAGGTCAGCTGGATGCTCTGGTTCTAAGTAGGGGCACGCTCAGGAACCTTCCCTGTCTGGCAAATGCACGCCCCGGACATGCAAGGTCCCACTGGAACACTCAGGGCACCTCTGGGCCAGACAGCCTCTCTGCCCAGCCTGGCCCTCCCTAAACCCCCTGGCGCTGCTGGGGATGGGGACAAAAGGAAATCGGAAGTCAAAATTAGTTTGGAAATGGATGCAAAATTCCAGGCACGTTTCCCCCGTAATCCTCCATGCTTTGGAAATTTGCCTTTCAAGTAAAGGCAAATTTTCTGAAATTACCTCTTTTGCTCCTCCTTGGGTTCAGGCCACCCTGGCCCAGAGCGGCAGAGGCACGGCCGGCCAAGCCATCCCAGGGATTGTGGGGGCCCTGCCCAGGGCTTGGAGGCCTGGGGCCAGTGGGAACATGGTTAGTAAGAGGTGGCGATTTTTTGGTTTTCATTTTAAAGTGTAAACCAACTCTGAAATGTCTTAGGGGCTTGAGAGGTTCTAGCTGAACCCCAAAGATGGGAAGAAATTTCAGGGAGACAGATTGAGAGTCGTAAGGCAAATCACACTGTCACATAGACACGCAGGAGGTAAGGAGGGAAGTCCATCCTGATTCCAGGCCCTAAACTCTCAAGAGGCCTCTTCCCTCACTCCTCCTGCCTTCCCCACTCAAGCCACTGCCCCCTGCCCCCACCCCACCCCCAAAAAAGACGACAAAACCTGTCAGCTCTACTCAGGATGGATGCTGGGGTTTGGTGACCTTGTATGTTTCTTCTTTTAAAAAACAAAGCAACAACAACTGAAAGACGCCCAGCACACCCCCAAAGACCCACAGGGTCTTGGCAGGCTACAATTCTGGCTGAAAGCATACTGCGGTGAAGTGAGTCTGGCATCTCACTCTGAAGAAGCTGGCGGTAGCCTTCCGCTCCCAACCCTCCAACCCTCTTAGCTTTTTTGCTCAGGATCCAGCTTTGGCTCATTTCTGGAGCCTCTGTTCTGATCTTCCCAATGCCCTGGGTGGGGTGGGGTGGGAAGCTGAGATCCAGCCTTGAAATTCTGCCCCAGCTCAGGTGAGCAGCAGTGGAAGTGAAGGCCGAGCACCCCGCGGCTGCAGGCCAGGGGCGGACAAAAACACCAGTCTCTGGGAGTGATAAGAAAATGGAGAATACTGTATTTGCTTTAGAAAGTTTTTACATATAGATAAACACGCAGTTTAAGATAACAGTAAAAGCGCCCTACAGGGAGTGAGAGATACCTCTGAAGCTGCTAAGAAATACTGGAAATAGCTTTTGCATAAGAATACTACAATCTCACTCTCTGCTTTCGCTAGCGATGGGGTCCCTCTTCCTAACCCAGGCCACCATGCCTCTCCTTGACTGCCAAGTCGACACCAGGAGCACTGAGTGGGAGGAGAATCCCAAAAGGAAAAGAGACAGGTGAATAGGGAGGAAGACAGAGAGGAACAAGAGAGAAAGAGAAAGGGAGAGGAGAAAAAGCAATATCATATACAGGCAATTTCTACACATATATTACAAACTGGGAAAATGACCGATCATTAAGATATACATAATTCATATAAAATTTTGAAATAAAAATAAAAATCTGTTACAGTCATAACTATTCTTTTTCCACATTTATAACCAGTACCCACACAGGCAGTGACAGAGTGGAGAGAAAAAGGTGCTTACGAAGAAAATGATTGTCTGCTGAACAAAAAACAGAAGATTGCATTTTGTTTGACCAATACTTGGACTTAAAAACAGAGAGAGGAAGAGAAAGAAAGAGAGTGAGAGAAAAAAAGAGAGAGAGCAACAAAAGGCGAGAAACATTTGCTATTTCCCTCTCCAGGAGTTCTTCCCCCCTCCTTTTTTTTTTTTTTTTTTAACAAATTCGGAACGGAGATGGCGATTTTTTTTTCTTTTTGTCTGTTTTGCTTTTGTCCTCTTGTCCTCGTGGTGGTGATTGGTTTTTGTATAGTCGACTCTTTAAATCATTTTTAACTAGAGAGAATATTTTCCCAGATACAAATAAATCGTCATGCAGGTGGGGTGCCGGGTCCATGGGAACCGAAAGGAGAAGCCGTGCTTGTCCTAGAAAGTATACAATTGTCACCTCTTTTATGTTTTCTGCCCGCAACATCAGCGTTTGACTGTCTGTTGGCGTCGGGGTCCTTTGGGGTGGCCGTAGTGGTAGATGGTGGTTGGGGGTTGTTGATAGTTTGCGGTTAATTTGTTATTTTCTTGTTTTTTATATATTTTTGGCTGGGGTGGGAGTGTGTGTGGACTTGTATCTGTGTATGGTTGGGTATCCTGATTTCGGTTTGTTCTGGGGATGGAGGAGGAGAAGGAAGAGGAGGAAGAGGAGGAGGGCTAGGAGGAGGAGGGGAAGGAGTGGGGGAGGAGGGGAAGGAGGGGGAGGAGGGCGGCCTTGGCTATCATACATCACATTCCGAGTCGCTGGAGGTTACCGAGAGGATGGAGGTGCCGGTGTCCGCGCGCTCCGTCAGGCTGGACACGCTGGTGGTCGGGCTGGCCGCCGTGGACGGCGACTCTGCCGAGCCGTGCGTGGGGCAGCCGGGCTCGGCCAGCGAGCGCATGCCGCTCGGTCCAATGGCCTGGTGCTGGAGCCTGCGGGAGAAAGAGAGCCGCGCCCGCCCTGACACAGAGGCCCGCCACCCGGCTCCCCCGCGCCGCCGCTCCCGACTCCGCTTTCGGGAGCGTCCCAAGTCTTCTCAGATAGAAGCTAGCCTCGGAGGAGAGGCAGAACCCGAGCCCAGCCGTCTGGGGAGGCCTGGGTGCAAGCGGCAAAATACTGCAAGCCCTGGAGCAGCAGAAGTCGGAGAAGAGCCGGGCGCTTCTTCCCTCCGCAGTCCCTGGGGCTCTTCAGACTGAGCCGGCTACCCCGCGACCGGTCGAGTTCCCTCAGTAACCCC
Source organism: Piliocolobus tephrosceles (assembly GCF_002776525.5). Lineage (NCBI taxonomy): Eukaryota > Metazoa > Chordata > Mammalia > Primates > Cercopithecidae > Piliocolobus > Piliocolobus tephrosceles. Next base: position 45,167,721 of record NC_045448.1, on the reverse strand, counting down.
GTCCCTGATCCCTCAAACACACACTCGGAGCTGCGGGTTCCTCACCGGCCGGCCGGTCTCCGGGTAGAACCGCATACTTTGCTCTCTGGATCCCAGCGCAAAGCGCAGGACCGAGGGTAGAGAAAATAGGAAAGCTGGCGGTGGAAAAGTGGGGAAAGAGCAGGGAGACAGAAAAGGGGCAAAAGAGAAGGCAAGAGAGGAGCACAGAGCAGTCTCCAGCTGCCCCTTTCCTCCACCGGGAACCTTCTGCCTGGACCTGGTGTCTGGAATTCTCTCCACAAGGAGGCCTTGGCTTGACCCTGGGTGCTCCCCTCATCAGACGAAAAGTGAGCTCCACAGCAGGGGTGAGGGCCATGGGCTCAGGTCCCGGCCGCCTAAACTCGAACACACCTCCAGAAACTCACACCCAGCCCCCACCCACAGGCAGCTGTCAGCAGCTGGGGGTCCTGCTTCCTGAGGTACACCAGGCCCTGGGCCTTCCTGGCTGGATAGAGACACAGGCTCCACATCAGGGCTTTCACCCAAGTTCCTCTCTTCCTTCTCCCTTCTCCCTCCACTCCTTTCCCCTATCCACTTCTTTCCCTCTGGTTCTTTTTCTCCTTCCCCCAGGCCCAACTCCTGTGATGTTGGTCAAGCCCTATACAATGTTGTGACTTTGTGGCCAACTTGCCAGCAACAAGGCTGCTCCTGCCTGCTTCCCAACTTAGGGGACCAAAGGGATTCTCCTTGGCTGGGGCAGGAGGGTGAGTACATGCACACGCGCGTGCACACACACATGCACACGCACACACACTAGGTCTCTCCGCTCCCGGCCCGGCTCTCCTGCTCCCGGTTAGGCAAAGTACAGCGTTGCGGGAAACGGGCCCTCTGTGCAGTGGCCTCCGGGCTTTTCCCCTTGTGATAGGGACCCAGGTTCACTTTCCTCTCTCTGACGCTCCTGGATTTCTCTCGGGGTTTTGCAGTGCACAGAAATAAGAACCAGATGGCAAAGACTGCTTTCCTTCCCTCCCTGTCTCTAGGCTCCAGAGGATTCCGGAGCTGGCAACAGGGCTGAGGAGGCAGGCACGGGTGCAGTGCAGGGCTAAGGCTCCCAGGGGCCGGGATCAGGGGCTGCGGGCACTCGGGTCGCAAGCACACACTCTCCGCCCTGACGAAAGCCCTTCTTGGTCAAAGCAATCAATACATCCACAGCCCGCCCGCCCCCTCTTCCGCGCGCCCCGGACAAGCGGAAACTTTCTCCAACTGGCCAGGAGTCACGGCTTCCCTGACGCTCAGCGGCCGCTCCGCTAGCCCCTTCTCAACCCCTCTCCCCTTCCCAGGCCTCTGAGGCTGTAGCCAGGCCGCGGGCCCCGCCACTAACCTGTTCTTGGCCGCCGCGGCGCGGTCGCGCTGCCGCCGGTTCTTAAACCAGTTGCCTACTTGTGTGGGAGTGAGGCCGGTGGCCTGCGCCAGTTCGCGTTTCTTGCTGGGGTTGGGGTAGGGGTCCTGCAGGTACCACTCCCGCAGCAGGCTCCGAGTCCGCTCCTTGAAGCAATGCGTCTTCTGCTCGCCGTCCCAGATGGTGCGTGGCAGCGGGAACTTCTTGCGCACGCGGTACTTGTCCACCGGGCCGAGTGGGCGGCCGCGCAGCTTCTCGGCCTCCTGGTAGTGCGCCTCGAGCCACATGGCCTGCAGCTTGCCGTGAGACTCCTTGGTGAACTTGTGGTTCTCGAGGATGTGGTAGAGGTCTCGGAAGTTGCCCGTGTGGAAGGCGACCACGGCGCGCGCGCGCAGGATCGACTCGTGTTTGTTGATGGCCTCGCACGCCCCGGGGGCCACGGGCAGCGACCAGAGGAAGCGGCCCAGCCGCTCGATGTCGCCCGTCTCCTCCAGCGTCTCACAGACGCTGGCCACCTGCTCCGGCGAGAAGTTGAGGGTGGGCAGCTGGAACATGGACAACTCTTCCGGGGGGGCCCTGGAGCCGCCGCCGCCGCCGCCTGCTCCGCCAGCACCGCCGCCTCCCGCACCGTTCCCTCCGCCGCCGCCGCCTCCCGCGCCGCCGCCGCCTCCCGCACCGTTCCCGCCGCCGCTACTCGCCAGAAGTATGGAGCGGTGGTGAGAATCGGCGAAGTTTGGCAACAAGAAGTGGGAGGAATAGAGGTCTAGGGGGGAGCGGAATACCATGGACTGACCTGAGAGGAGAGGAGAAAATTCAGGGAGAGGAAGAGAGAGGGGAGGAAGAGGAGGAGAGGGGCGATGAGGACCAGGAGGAGGGAGAGGAGAGGGGGGAGGAGGAGAAGGAAAGGAGGGGGGAGCAGGAGGAGGAGGAGGGGGAGGAGGAAGGGCGTAAAGGACACCCACACCCCACACACATCCACACACACACACACCCGCGCAGCCACATAGAGAGGGAGGAAGGAGAGCGGCCCGGTGCGCGCGCGCAGAGAGAGAACCCGAGACGGAGCGAGAGAGGGAGAGAGGAGAGGGAGAGCCAACCACCGCCGAGTCAAGATTCAGCGATTCCACCGCAATCGCCCTAATGACAACAGCCTCATAATATCTCCCCTAAATCCACAGTGAGTGCAGCATTGAAACATTTTGTTTCGCTTTTCTATTGGTCTGTGGCGTGTCGTTGTGGCGTTGCCACGGCAACCACTGCCAATCACTGTCAGTCCTGCCAATCAATACCGAGAACGTAAGGACGGTTTTACCACTTAGCCAGAGGGCGGGGGGAGGGGGAGAGCAGGGAAGGAGGGAGAAGGGGGGGATAAAGAGAATTTTTTTCATCTTTGCAACTCTTAATCTCGCTACTTCCCCCTCTCTCTTCTCTCTTCTTCCTCTCTCTCTTCTTTTCTCTACCGCTGTCTCTGAGCCGCCTTCTTCCCTTTTCCCCAAAGAAGTTGATGCAGAAATTCGAAAAGCCCTGGGCACAGAGTTGTTGAATGGGATGAGCAATTAGAGCGGGGATTTTGTTGGGAGGCAAGAGGGTCCCCCAGGCTCCACATAGGCCAGGTCGGCGGGCAAGGAAAGACGGCTGACCAGCCCAGCGGGCGCGGTTTGCACATGGTTTGCACGTCGGGCCGCCTCTTTCTGCCTATGTGAGCACTAATAGTGGCAAGGAAGAAAGGAGAGATGAGATCATGGGGCCCACCAAGCACCGGCCTTGGCCCAGCGGGCCGTGGCGCCAGCCAGGGATCCCGGATTCCGAGGGTATCTGGCGCCAGGGAGCCTAAGCCCAGTTCCCAGGGTGCTGGAGGCCGCTCTTGCCTCCCCCATCGGTGCCCATGGACCACATTCACCTCAGCTCCCTCTTCATCAGTTAGGCTTCTCTTTACTCCCTCCCCGGCCAAGGAGCCTCGATTTCCCTCACCACCCATTTTAAAATAATAGTCCAAACAGTACAGTTCTTTCCATCTTAAGAAGCAACTCAACTCTTTTGTTTCCTCCCAGAATTCAGCAGCCTCTGTGAGGAGTGGTGGAGGAGCTGCGGGAGCCGAGAAGCCCAAGAGCCCTCTGGACCGGGAAGAGTCCCACAGATGCCCACTCCTCACCACACAACAGAAGGATCTCTGGTCCTGCCTGCCAGCCCCAGAGGGCACTCAAACTTTGGAGGCCAGCCACCCGGATGAAGTGAATAAGGCCTGAAATTGCTTGTTTGCTCATATTGTAAAATGATAATAATTACCATTATTATTTTAAAACTGCCTAATTTCTCTAGGGAAAGTAACAGCGAAAGCCTAAAACACACCCCAAAAGGCCCATAGAACACAGAGGGCCCTCTCTGTCTCTGGCCACTGCAGCCCCCAGGCCACGCATGGGTATTTATTCTTAGGTATGTTGCTTTTAAGACGATGTAATCAGCATCTTGAGCCGGGCCTCCCTTTGTGAGGCTTCTGTAACTATGGAAGTGTGATTTACGCAGATTTGTCGGGGTCAGAGACGTCTTTCCCTGAGCGCTGTGTATATTTAGACAGGACTCGGTTTGGTGTTAAAAAGTGTATATGTTGAATGGATTCACACACAGTAGCCAACAATGACCACATTGTCGGCCCGTGTACAACGCGTATTGAAACGCAGCGCCCAGACTTCAACTAATCTGCCCTCAATAAAGCTGAAATAATTATCCTAAGCTGCCTTTCCAGAAGAAAAATCATTGAGGAATTCAAAACTTTTTTTTTTTTTTTTTTTAAAGATCTTTTCTGCATTCCGATGCAGATCTGGGGGCAAGGCGCCGGGTCCACACCACTTTGGTGATCTCAATGAGGGAAGAGAGAAAGAGAAGTTGAGAGAGAATTTAAATGGGAAACCTAACGTGACTGGGGCTGCGAGTGTCCCAGCCCCTAAACTCCGAGCTGGAGCCCTGCTTAGGCCTTGACTCCCGCAGTGCCAGGTCTCTGAGAGCCGAGGAGAAGAGCAAGCCGGCAAGTGCAAGCCTCCTTGGAGGCTTCCCGGTGGCAGGGAGGCCCTGGGACCGGCGAGGGGCCAATACTGGCTCACTTAGCCAGAGGCAGTCGTGGGGTAGCCGGTCTTAAACACGACGACTGGGGCAGAAAAATATTCCTCCAAAGGGAAGACCTGCCAAGCCCCATTTCAGTGCTCTCTCCACTCCTGCCAAGCCCCATTTCAGTGCTCTCTCCACTCCACATATATTTCCTCCCCTCCCGGCCATGAGTCCTCCTCCAATGCAGCTTAGAAGCTCTGGGCGGTCGTTCACTGAGGGCCCAGAAAGAGCCCAAAGGTTGGGACTCAAAAACAGACACTTCATGTTTTCTTCCCAATCCCTTTCTCTCGTACGGGAAGGATTATAGGCTGAAGGGTGGGAGGGGGAAGGGGCAGGAGGAGGAAGCGGGGGAGGAAGGAATGAAAAAGGGGAGGGGAGTGGGTATTGTGCCGCGTGTGGGGGGAGAATTCCTACGGGTGGGTTTCCGAATATTGTGTTCAACTTTTTGAAAGCAGCTCGTGACCCCGAAACTGCATCCCCCGGAGCCAGGGACCCAGGCGCCGGGCGGGCGGGTGAACCCGGTCAGTCCCCTCCCGGTCCCCGAAACCCCCGCCTCCGGGTGGGGGCGACCTGGCCTCTCCCTGCCACTGCCGGGCCAACCCCGGAGGGAGGCTGGGCAGGTGCTGCGGGCTCTGCGAAAGCGCTGAAATAAAAAACCATCGCCACTCAGGGAGAACTGAGGCAAGTGGGGCTGGGACTCTGGCGACACCCCCACTGCCCCCACCCCCCAGCCTCTGCCCCAGCGCCTGCCGCCCTGCCGCACCCCGCCTGCTCGGGTGGTGACCGCGGCTCCGGAGCGCGAAGCAGGGCAGAAGGCTGCAGCGAGGCGTGTAGCTTTGTGCGCCGGGACCCGGTGGGGCGGGTGGCAGCCGGCGCTGTCCGCGCCTCCCAGCAGAGCCGTGCTCGGCGCCGCCCACCGAGCCCACCTCGGGGTCCAGCCGCTTCCAGCGCCTCTCGACTCTGGCTTGAAGCACTACTCCCGCCGCCTGGAGCCGGTAAGTTGAGAGTCCGCAGAGCAGGGCAGGGAGGCGGGGCGGCTGGTCCCAGAGCCGAGGGCCGTACTGGCTCCCGGCCGGGCTGTGGGCGCAGGCTCCATAGGGTCTCAGTCGAGGGGTTCTGAGTGTGTGTTTGGGTGGGAAGCTGGGCTGTGGAGCGCCAGAGCTTCCCCTCCCAAATTCCCAGGCGCTGGGCACTGGGGAGTGGAGCAGAAGCAGAGGGACCTTGGGTTCCAAGGCCCACGCCGCCTTCCTCGCTGGTCTGGGAACCAAGCAACCCCTAGGGCAGTGCGAGGACTGGGAAGGCACCCTGGGGGACTGCTAGAGGAGGTGGCGCGTGGAGGGTGCCTACACCCTGGGTCGCTCAGAGCGGAGAGTCTCGGGTGGATAGGTCAGCTTGCAGATCCCCTAGGTCTCTTCTCTGCTTTCTGGCCACTCTAATTGCGGGATCTGGGACTTGGCGCCCGTACAGGCCGGGTCACCTGTGCAGAACAAATTTGCTGCCATCATCCCCGCTTCAATCCTGGCCTCGGGGATCGAAAAGATCGCCTTCAGGTGGGGCAGGGAGAAAAGATGTCTTTGGGATTTAGAGAGTGTTCTCCTTGTACCCGGACCTACTGGCATTTATTCACAAATGTCAGCCGCAATCCCAGCACTGGGAAAGTCTGAACCACATCTGGAAAACGCCAGAGAGACCTCCCACTCTCTCCTTGTTTTGGGTTACAGGGAAAGCCAACGGGTCTGCAGGCCTCCGGGAGAGGAGGATCCGGAGGGTTGGGGCAGCTGCACCCACTTGGCCTTGCTTGGCTCTAAACAGTCGACCCAGGAGGCCGGGGGAAGGTTTGCCCTGTGGGGGCAACGCCCCTTCCGGCTCCCAGGATGTCGGGAGGCGGGGGCTGGCCGGGTGGCCCATAGTCTGGGCCTCCCCGCAAGCTGCAAACTGAGGCGCTTGGCGCGGGCGGCCTGGGAGGGCGCAGGGGAGCGCAGCACGCAGGCGGGGAGGCCGCGAAGCCCTTCAAGGACCCCGATTACTTTCCTTTGAAAAACAACAACAACAACTGCTCCCTCCCCGCACCCCCGCCTCCCGCCTTAGCCTCCGGGGACTGGCGCTCCAAGCAATTGTCGCCCCGGACAGTAAACACAGCTCAGTTGCCTCAACTTTCTCCATGCATAAAAGTTCCTGGCGTGCGGGGAAATTTGAATATTTGATCAGCCCCTTTGAGTGACCCTCATTAGTCCGGCGCCCTGCTAAGGCCGGGCATTGCAAGAAAGCTGCTGGGCTCGGCATTTGTACGCCTTGTTAGCGCAGCTTAATGAAGCCGCCCCGACGGCTCAAAGGCGGCCTCAGGGGCCGGCGACGCGCACCTCTCCGCACCCTGCTCTGCCTGATGAGCCCTGCCGCCCTCTAAAGGCCCCTCCACCCCCCTCCCACATTCTCAAACAAGGGAAGTTTGGCTCTGTCTTGAACCACGGCACCTCCCACTGCCAGGCCCACGAGGATGGGCACAAACCCAGCCTAGATGCCTGCAGTGACCCAGCCCCAAGAGAGAAGGGTGGGAGACTTGGGAGGTGTGAGCCCTACTGGTTGGGGGAAGTGCGGGGAGGGTGGCTGGTGGCGGGAGAGGCTTTTGCTGTCTAAGGATCCAGCCCAGGGAGTGCACTGCCAACCTCTCCCAAGAGGACCAATTGCAAATCAGTCACTCCAGTTCCTTAAAAGTGCATCTGGACTAATGTTGGGGTGGCTGAGGGTCAGCCCTCCATCCTCCTATCACCTCAAGTTTCCCTGGCTTCCACTACCTAGAGGCCACACACTTCTTCCCAAGGTTCCCCTTCTGAACAGCCAGACCTGGTGTGCCAGGACTTGGATTTGAGAAAGGGTGGGCAGCTCCCCTCCCTAACCCATCATTGCCTCCACCATTCACAGAGCCCAGTCACATGTTATGACAAGGGGCAGTAGGGAAGGCAGGGGACCACAGCCTGTCCTGCACTCCCCCTCAACAGAGGTACCCCTTCTTTGGCTTCTAGTCCCAGGGAGGCCTAGCAAAAAAAGTACTATAGGCAGGACCACCCTGCAAGACTGGCCTGGCAGCCTGGCAGAGAGGCAGAGAGCCAGAGTTCTGGAAGGAAGGGAAACCATCTACTTCACCTTTTCTTAGTGGGGCAGCTGACATGGCTGGCCCGTAAATATAAGACACCCTCTTAGAAACTGTGCTTCAGTGCTTAGGAAGAGTAGCCTTCCTTCCCTTCCTGTCTCTCCTCTCCTCTGATGCCCTTTTCCCGGAGCGGTTGGAGGTCAAGGTCCTTCACGCCCTCCTTGCATGCACAGCTCTTGGGCCCTTAAGGGTTACTTTTAGAGGGAATTAATGCTCTGGGCTTGGAAAGCAGGCTGCTCCAGATCCACACTCAGGACTTTCTGGACCCCATCCCCCAACACACAAACACAAACATGCCCAGGATCCCTCAGACATACAGTGGGTCTGGTCAGGTTGGTAACCTCAGGACCCCATGCCAGCCTAAGCATCTCTGGAGGTCGTGGGAAGCAGCCAAAAGGCCAGGTAGGCCCTGGGATAAAGAAGGCCCTCCAAGTGCATCTCATTTGTTCCTCTTCGTTTTTCTCTCCCTAGCTCCACTAGCATGCCCTGCCCCATTTCCCATCCCATAACCCCCTAACTTAACCCTAAACTGGCAATCTTTAGGCATCACCTCTGAGTTGGGCAAAGGCGGTGCCCGGGCCTTGATCGAGCCAGAGGGCTAAAGTAGGGGCGGGGAAGGGAGGGGTGGGCGCTGCTGGTGAGAAAGGGGACCTGAGGCGAGGGTAGAACTCAGCCCTGTGGCCTCGAGGCCAGGCCCACCGGCTGCTCAGGGGAGGAGGCGAAGGGAGGGGGCTGGGAGTCCGCAGGCATCGGTCGGGGCAGCAGGGACCTCAGGCGTCGGCGTGGGGGGCTAGATCCGGAGGGGGGGGGGGGGGGGGGGGGGGTGGGGGGATCGCGCAGGGCGGAGGAGGGGTGCAGCTCTTTAAGAGCCACACCGCTGGCAGGAGAGGCGCGCGGCCCGGTGCTGGTAGAGCACTGACCCCGAAGGGGATTTAGCGGGAAGAGAGTGGCCGGGCTCTGGGGGTTTTGTCCGAGGGGGCCGGGAGAGGCCGAGGCACAAGAATAAGGAGCGGCCGCGGCATGAAAGGCGGCGAGGAGCAGCAGAGCTGCTGCTCTTGACTTCTGAGCAGGTCTTAGAGAGCCTGCCCCGGCTTAAGCCGAGCTGCTGGTGCTGGCCCTGAGCGCCAAGTCCGCGAGCTCTGAATCTCGAGCCTCTCAGCCGTGGCGCAGCGGGATGAGGGGGGCGTTGGGGGACAGGGTAAAGTCGGTCTTGGTTGTACAGCCACCCGATCCTAGCGCGGAGCTGAGAGCCTGACGGCCGGTGAGAAAAAGAATTTTCTTTTTCCAACTCCGGCTTTTGGTTTTGTGTGTCCACCTTGCGCAACTCCGGAGCCTGCCGACCCCACATGGATTCTCAACAGGTGGCCGGGTAAGTCCGTTTAAAGAATTCTGGTTATATGGTCAGCCCCTCCCCGACCTTCTTCCTTTTCCCCTCCCTCTTTCCCCCTTGGCTGGGCCGGGTTCCCCGTGCTCCTCCCGCAGGCGAAGGCTGGGGTGGTGGTGGGGGAAGAGGCGCCCTTCCCCTGGGGGTCTCTGGGCTCTGGGTTGCAGCCCAGGAAGCCTGGTGGGCGGCCCCCAAGGAGTTCCACCCGGTACCCCCAAGTCCGGATCACTCTTAGCTCCTTGGTCTGGGCCCTGGCGCCCTGAGGGAGGGAGAAACAACGCGCCGCAGCACCTCAAAAGCCGAAGTCCCCAGGAAGGGGGACGGGGGACCCGGTGGCCGGGCAGCCTTTGTGTGGGGGTTTACGGCGGAAACAGAACTATTCATCTTGTATGAGAGGCCTGGGATGCGGCCCGGGGGAGCCCGCGCCAGCCGTACAATAGCCGGCAGAAGAGCGCCTCAGCAGCCGGGGTAGGAGTGGGGTAGGGTGGGGTAGACCGGGGTGGGGGAGGGGAGGGCGAGAGAAGGGGGAGGGGAAGCAGAGAAAGGCAAAGGCGAGAAATCCAGGGCGTCCGAGTGAAAAGTCGGAAAATGTTTCCAGAGCGCGCCAGAAACAGGCGCGCTTGCTTGCGGGCGCATAGTCTGTCTCTCTCTCGCATACACACACAAACACACTCTTACATGCTCACGCTCATTCCACACAAGGAGCCCACGCACGCGGTTCCTAGTCGTGCAGGGTCGCATGCCCGGGCACCCAGAGTGAACGCAGAATAGAGCCGCCCTCGCACCCCCACCGACAGAGAGCCCTCCCGCCCAACCACAGGCACCCCGATTGGGGAGCTAGGAGGGCCCCCGGGGCTGGGGCACAGGGAGGATCTTACCTGCGGAAAGGTAAGGGAAGCCGGGAGCACCGAGCAGCGGCGGATAAATATTCATTAGTAAGTCTCTCCTTTTAAGCCGCGCGGTGCGCTCTCTGGCTCCTAGCTCTCTTTCCCTCCCTCCCTCTGTCCTCTTGTGAGGCTCTCTCCCCCTCTCGCTCTGTCTTCCCCCCACCCCTTCCTGCGAAATGCCGGGTGGATCCCAGTATAGCTAACCTGTTGGGAAGCCTGAGTCGCGGGCAGCGCCTCCACAGCTGTTTGCTTTCGCTCTTGGGGCGCGCATTTCCCCATCCTCTCCCCTCTCTCCTTTTGCCCAGCCCCTCTCCCCCTCCTAAATTACTACATCATTAGCTTTATTTGGGGGGCGGGGGGCAGCTCAGCCAAACGCACCTCCCTATAGCACGGTGAAAAGCCGCTGTTCTCCGAGGCAGCACCAACTCCACCCCTACCCCAGCCTCACCCATCTCCTTGTCCCTACCTAGTTTTGTTTATTTTTTTCTCTCTTTCCATCTTTCCTTCCGTCCTGTACCGACCCAACTCCCTTACCATTCCTCCCTCCCTTGGCACTGCCAATACGGATCTCAGACGGGGTCGGGGCAGGGAGATGCCAAGTGGGTAGGCCCAATATGCCAAGGTCGGGACTCCACCCTGCCATGGACGTGGGGGTAGCTCTCCAGGTCCCCCTTTCCCACGTAAGCTTTCCACCCTGACCCTAAGTGGGCACGGCGCAGCTTGGGCTTTAGGATCAGAGCACCAGGGCGCACAGCAAGGGCCTCAGCGACCTGGAGCCTGGGTCCTTTGACCAGGTCTGGGAGACTGCATGGGAGAGGGGAGGTGGCCTCACTCTGTACGTACGAATGCTCAGGAGAGACACAACCACCGACCATCGGACTGACATTCTCCCTTTCCAAACAAACTGACCTGAAGTTAGCAGTAAGTCCGCATCATTCTCACGAGAAAACACATCTACAAGATTCTAGAAATGCACAAGGAACCAATTCCAGTCGCGCGCGAACACGTGCACACACACCACACCCCTCACCCCCGCACACCCGAGGCCAGCGTTGCCGCTGGCCTCTGAAACCTGTAGGCGCGCGGGCCCGAAAGGCTAATTCTAGCGGAGGAATACATGGCAAAACCGCCGCCAGGAGAGCCCTGGCCACTCTTGTTGGCCCCCATTCTTCCATATCCAGGCCCCTAGGATGCCCCAGGTACCCTGAAGGGTGGTGAGGTCCCAGGGTGCTTGGGGGTGGTCCGGGAAGCGCACTCTGGCAGCCCGCTGAGCGCTGCCTGTTGAGGTAGGGGCTGGAGGAGGGGCCAAGGGAGGCGGGCCCAGGCCAATTCCAAGTTACAAATACAGCTGCTCCTGGGAGGCTTAGGAGAGTTTTGCCCCAAAACGTGCATATCATTCGCCTCGAGACGCCATGACCTCCCCAGCCAGAGCCCCAGGGCGCACTCGACCTCGAGGTGGCTCGGGTGATGGGGGCAATCGAGAGCAAGGAGGCGACCTCGAGACCTCCGCCCGCCCATTCAGCCCAGCCCAGCCACAGTCCACCGGGAGACGTCCTAAATGATGGTCCTATCCTTCCCAAAGGGTGGCAGGGCGCAGGATCGCGGAGGGTCTCCCTCCTTGTCCTGAAAGGTTAATAAATTGGGCAGATGAAGGTATTTAAGAGGGGCCTAGAGCGCCCTGGGACCGAAAGCCATATCAACCTCACACTCCACCCAAAGTCCCGCATTTGCATGTGTACACCTCCTCTTCCCCATGCAAACATGGGGTCGCGCACGTTTGAGCTCAGACTCAAGCTGAGTCACCTGACTATGCCTGGAACGTACGGGCAACTGTACCCGAATACACACCGGAGAATTAAAGGAACACTAATAGAGGAATTTGAGGAATAAAGAAGTGTCCACAGGCATAATTATTTGAATGAACGGGTGCACACCCAGTTGTCCAGATGCAGACAAAAACCAGTGCCCGCGAGGAGTGACCCCAAGCACAAGGGCAGATGTACAGGAAGCCGCGAACGGGGAGAGTTCGCAGAATGAGGACGCAGGCCGCAAGGCCAAGGGGGCTTCCTGCTACAGGGACGTTGGCTCGGAGGGAGAAACTTTGTTGAGCCGACTGGGGGAAAGGTTTCAGGTCAAGTCCTGGCCACTAGAAAGAACCAAGGCCTTATCCACCCAGAGCCAACCTTTTAGCCTTCCTCTCAGCTCTATTGGAGATACCCAGAAAAGGACAATCCAGGAAAGATTCATTTTGACCGAGATTGTTTTTATTGTTTGTTTATTGTTTTTGACCTAGGGGTTTGCATTCTGAAAAAGGATTCTGGTGGAGTGCATGCCAAGTTCTCACTCACTACTGGGAGACTCATAATTCTTAATAGGAACATTTAGCTCTAACCATGCCCTGAGAAGCTGAAGGGCCCTTATTTCGCCCCTTTCACCCTTCTTATCCTAAACTTGATCATTCACAAAGATCCACACCCTCCTGCCCCCATTTCCACCCCAGTACCCTGTATGTCAAATACATTTGCAAAAGAACACACTTAAACGTCAACCAGATTACATAGTTCATTGTAAATTTTTTTTGTGTGATATATTGGGACGTCCTCACCCCCTGCTGTCCCGTCTCTGTCGGGGCAGAGCTAGGGGGTTGCAGAGAGGGGTTTCCAGAGTGGCTCTTGGGCAAGACCTGAGAAACTACTCTACATAGGCTCGTTTTTACTGTGATCTCCCTTTGCCTAACCAGTTCTAGTGGCCACCTCCAGGTTTCCTGCAGAAGAGGCAGCCTCCCTTGGAGCAGGGGTGCCCTCACTTCCACTTCACCTCCCTTCTCAACTTTCTCTCTTTTGAGCACATCTTCTGAGCCTCCCTCTCTCATCTGGAAGTGGAATGTAAGTCCGAGAAGATTCATTTAGACAAAGAAGGTGGAAAAAAGGACTTTCTGGGCCAGCAACTCGGATGACCACCCTCCAAGGGGCAGAGGAGGGTCCACTTTGTGAAGAAGAAATGAACCACCCGGAAAAGGCCACAAGAGGACATGTTTCTGCAGATGTAGTTGTCCTAGAAACAGAAGAGTATGGGGGTGTGAATTTCTTCTCTTTTGGGGGCAAACACTATGTCCTTCTCTTTTTCTAGATAGTTAATTCCTGGACATTTTAGCGAGTTTGTTCCTGTGGATGTTTTGAACAATAAAGAGTGAAAACCACTTTGGAGTCACTTAAATCTTCGTTGGAAGGGCAGTTTCTTCCAGGGCCATTTTCTTTCACCAGATTTGTTTTTCCTTGTTCCCAAATGAGATGGTTTTAAAAATCAAAGTCCATCTGCTAACTCACCTGGGAAAGAGACTGCGACACAAGGAAGAGAAACAAATAGACATCACTCTCAAACTCAAAAGTGTAACTTTCATTCCCGGCAGCTGAGATTCAGAACATAAACTCGTTTACCTTTGAGTATTTCCCCCGTTTGGGTAATTTATCTAGAGTTTTCCCAACAATCACAATATCTTGAAGTTGGAAATGTTTGCAGCCTTATAAGGTTCTTCAAACTCTGCTTCTCTGGTTTTAAAAACGGTTTGCGTCTACATAGCTATGCCTGTTGCAACATTTATCACTCAAGCAGAAAAGCAACTCGTTTTCTCATAGCCCCAAATGCCCCGTGTACAGCCACTGGAGCGAGTTTATTTTTCTCTGTCTTTCCCAAATGCCCTTGTCACTTCTGCCAGGGCCACAAGGCTCGGGGCGAAACTTCGGAGGTTTGAGACCTCTTGAGTGTGGATCGCTATTATTGTTCGTTTTTTTGTTGGGAGAAATAGTGCTCAGTGATTGCGTGCGGTTCTCTCTACGCCGACTAGGGTTGCCTGCGCCTTCCTCAGCACAAACTCCTAGATGAAGCTAACCATTTCCGCTGCCCGGGGCAAAGGGCTGAACGGTGTTGTCGGGTCTAGGGTTGGGGTGGGAAAGTGAGGAGGGTATGCGGGTGGGGGAGGGGGCAGTCATCATCTTCAACAATAAATTAAAATAACCTGATACCCCTTTAATCCCTTCCATCAACAGTGTCAACGGCGCTATAGAGGCCGTCTCACCTCCAAAGGTATCCACTCCCGGAGGGCCCGGGCTCCCAGCCACAGTCCCACACTGGGCCCGCGCGCCGGATAGGAGGTGCTCCGACGGCAAAAATCCCATACATTTTTAACTACAGTGATTACTAAATTAATAGCAGGCACTAAGACAGATGTCAAAACGTCTTGAAAATGTTTATCTGTGAATAATTGAGAAGGTGGTGGGACGCATTATCTGATTGTGTAATGAAATATGTATGAGGAACAGCTGTTTGCAACAGTCCCCTCCCGCCGCCTCCTCAGCCAAGGCCCTTCTTTAGGAAGAAGGAGTCGCGGCGAAGTTGGTCGCCCACTTCCGTCCAGTTGGGAGCCCTCTCGGCCCTTCCCCGGCTGCTGGCAGAGTGGTGGCTCCAGCGCGCCCCAGAGTAGTCCGGTTTCCCGAAGGACAACAACATGGAGTCCTCCTCAGTCTCGCTCTGTGGGCTCCGTGGCTGGGTGAGGCTCCACCGCCGGCCGCGCTGTCCCTCGCGCCTTCGGGGCGGGCCGTGGGCTCGGCCTGTGGGGACCGAGGGGAGCACGGGCTCGGGCGGCCGCGGAGGCCTGGCGTGCGCCCACCGAGCGGTGCGGCCTGCTCGGAGGCGAGGCCCGGGAGCCCCGCGGCTCAGCGGGACGGGCCTGGGGTCACCGAGGGGTGACGAGGCTCCCGAGAGGGCTTTGTTCGCGCTTTCGCCACACTGCGCACTTCCTTCCAGCCCCCTCGGCCCCCACCCCGAGCCTCCGCTCCCCGGCCCTGTTTGTTTTTCCAGCCCCGCGCCCTCCACTCCGACACGCAAACAGCCCTCGGGGCTGCGTCAGCGGCCCGAGGCCGTGGCCCAGGGCAGGCCTGAGTCCAAATGGGGCCAGCACGGCGAGCCCTGGCCCTGCAGGAAGCGGTGTGAGGGGACAGGGAGCTCCAGGGCCTTCCTGGCGCGAGAGGGGCAGGCGAAGGCCGGCGGGAAGGTGGTCCAATAGGGCGCACGGCCTGGGCGGGCGGCGAAGGCCCTAGGCCTGGGCTCAGAAGGGTGCGGGCTGCCTGCGCGGCTGCCCATCCCCTGCCGCTGTCCCCAGCCCCAGCCGGACAGGGGAGGCGCGGCGGAGTGGGGGTGAGGAGGACGCCCGGAAGGGCCCCATCACCCCTGGGCCTTGAAGGCAGTGTCAGCCACATGGACAAATACGGTGTCCCGTGCGGGTGTGCGGGCCCCCTCGCCGCCTTCCCTGCGCTTCGTACCGCTCGGAGACCGCGTCCCGGGCGCTGCGCTGCCGAAGCTCCCAGCCGGGCCGTGGCGTGCCCGCGCCTTCCGCCTCCACGGCCTCTCAGCCCCTCATCTTCCCCAGTTCCGGGGACCCGTCCCTAGCCCCTGAACGCCCGGGAAGCCTGGCTCCAAAACCTTCGGCCGCGTTGGCCTTTCTGGCGCCACCGTCCTGACCGCTCTGGGGCCGGGGCCGGGGCCGGGGCCGGGGCCGGGGCCGGGAGCGGAGGAACCGAGTCCGGCTTGGCGGCGCCATGGCGCCCTGACACCCTGCGCCTTCCCGGTTTCCCTCGGCTGACGCAGTCGAGATGCGCTCGGGCGTTATGTCTCGAGCGTCACCCTTTTACCTAATCCCTTATGCTTTTATTCTAATCCTACACATTACAGTTAATCTGTAATGATACCGCTTCGGAGGAACCTGTTGCATACGAGGCTCGGCAATTTGTAACCTTGGAAACAGTTTTAAATAAAGATTGTAAGAGTGATGTCAACTGTGTTTATTCTCCACGCGGGGGGTGGGTTGGGGGCAAGGCGGTGAGGACGGAGTTTCTGGAGAAGGGGGCGAGGCGCGAGGGGCAGGGCCGAGCGGCGGCCGGGGTCGGGGAAGCGGAGGAGCAGCCAGAGCTGGCTCTAAGTGACTCCAGCCCGGCGCCTGGCATCTTTTGAGTTTTTCTTTTTGGGAAATCGCGTGGTCTTAAACCGCGAGGCATAGGGAGAGGGAAAAGGATTTGCAAAACTGCGAAAAACTCAGTGAACTTGAGCTCCCGTGTATCCCAAATTAACATTCAGCCGGGCCCTGCGAGCCTGGATCGCTGAAGCTGCGGAGAGAGAGGGGGCGGCTTGCAGGACCCTTAGGCTGCAAGAAGGCAGAGCCGCCTGGGTCCGGTTGCTTTGCGCTTCCAGCTTCCTACTCTACTGAGCGCACTGGCAACGCAGCAACAGCCAAAAATTGCCAGCACACCAAAAGCAAAATTAAACATAATTGCTTTTATTTATCTATTGCTTTTATATCATTAAAATATTTTTAGTTACATTGTATAAAATGGCATCCACTCTGATTATTACCTGCCATATCTGTTGATCTGTTCCTTGTGTATTCAGCATAGCAATATTAACAATTAAGAAAAAAGCACATCTTATATATTGTATCTGTCAAGATATGTTACAATTTCCATTAACAAAAAAACATTATTCTTGTTGAAGAAGCTATGAAGCATATCTTTCACAAGCACTTTATTAATAATCATAGTTGTCAGAAAGAATTAGATATGCATAGATTGTAGATGCAAAGGAAATATTAGATGCACAGAATAAAACATACAGTGGGATTCAGGCATAACTATTTTTCTTTTTTAAAGTAAATTTTACGGAGGTGAAAAAAAAACGTGTGCTATTAAGCTTACTTAAAAGATGGCTTTGTTGGTTTAATTATACTGTAGTTATTTTATAAATATGTTTCAAAGGAAGCTTGCCATATTGCATGTCAATGAGGACTGTAAAGAAAAGCTCACAAAAGCTAATGCATACCAAATACTAAATTTTAGTCATTAGCATTCCTATTTATTACAAACTAAAGGAACCTATTAACAGACAAGAATTTCTATTTAGCTAGCATTACAATGTTTGGCTATTAAAATAAAAAGGGCAAAGTATATATGTATTTTTCCCCCCTTGGAACTATATGTTCTTTTTTTCCCCCTGAAAGCTTACGGAAAGATTGGGAGATGTTTCTGATTGGAGAAACTCGATTCTCTGGTGGGAATGGGCCAGAGGGCCCAGAACACCTCGCTTTAGTGGTGCAGCTTAATGCTATTCATTCGGAAGCTACAACCGTTCGGCGCTGGGATTCTGCAGCCTGCGGAGTGCTGTGTAGTGCCCACAGCCGTGAGGGGCCTTTTGTCTTTAATTTGTGTCATGAGCAGATGCAAATTATTAATTGTTTTTCCTCGAAGGGAGGGAGTGGGTAGTGATGGTAATACTGCTTTTGTTTGGATATTAAAATTTCCTTAAATGCTCCCAAGGCGGGGATACTTCTCCCAATGCGGATTCCCCTAGTAGAAAATCCCACCGCTACAGTGAACAGTATTAATTCTAGAAACATGCACATATAGATTTGTATCATTTCAAAAACTTTCTTTGAACAAAGGTGGCATTGCTGCTCTCACATCAGAAGTAAATGAATATAGAAATTTATTTTTTCTGAATGTCAATTTAAGAGGGGAAAAAACTTTTCAGCTATCCTTGCTTTTAGAAACTTTATATTTTGCTTCTTAAAATGGAAGCAGATTTTCCCCCCTAATTGGGCAGGGCAACAAATACATTTTAAGGAACTGAAATGAAATATTTGAAATAAGAAAGGGTTACTATGAATTATGTTAAGTGAGTTTTGTGTATTTTTAAGGGAAAAAATAGAGCTTGTTAAACTCTGCGCATTTGCCAAGTGACTCGAAGCACAGGTTCTTCTGGCCTGACATTTGGCTCTGACAGGATGTATTCTGCCTGCTTGGGGGACTCTTTGCGTTAAAAGATTGAACATTTTAAAGATTCTTCCCTGAAAGGCCCATATGAAAATAATTGGCATCACAAGGAAGGAAGGGAATTTCTGAATCCTTGATTTAAAAATGAAAATCTCTACATCACAAGTCATTAACATGTGCAGATCTCATGCAAAATCTTGGATTTCAATAGCAAAATTGGCTGTGTGGGGTTGGTGAGGCTAGGTATTCTTTCCCCTGTGACTACCTGGGCAGAAACAAGAGAGGGAAGATGTAATGATTCCTACACCAAACTCTTCCCACTGGGAAATAGTATAAGTTTACTTTAGTAGGAAAGAAGCTTGGATGCCTCAAGGCTGGCAACTGTAAAGCAAAATGTGAATGTTCTCCATTTCTCTCCCACTATATCTGGATGCAGTGTCAACTCCCAAATCTCTAAAGCATATTTGATACAGAGGTGGGGAAAATGGCTTTGCCAGCAAAGGCTGCATCTACACAATTGTTTGGATAATTCAGCTCCTATTCCTCCAAATTAACCAGTCTGATGTTTCCTGCATGGCACCCAGATTATCCAGATGGACCCATCCACTTCCTCCCCAACCTACATCGTTGGTACGACCTTCATTGAATACTGAATCCAGACACTATCAGTAGCCAAGGAGGAGAAGGCTGCTTCCCATGTATTCACACCAAAGTGGTTTAGAGCTCAGTGTGAGTGAGAGATAACCCAGTTTTCAGTACCTTAAATCTCATTTTAAAGAGCAGATTAGGAAAGACTATCTCAGTGATGCAGAGATAAGATAGAGACTCTTTTTTCAAGGAACTAACACTTGTTGGGGAGAAAGATGTACCCAGTTCAGGACAGCACAGAACAATGCTGTTTTATGGGTGTCCTGGTTGGGCGCACACAGGGAAGCATGGAAGAAATCTTAGAAGGCTTCCTGGAAAAGATGGGGCTTGAGCTGAGTATAGAGAGTGTGACTCTAGATGGCAAAGAGTATGACTTCTAAACAAACTTGCTATCCAGGTAAGATATTATGTCAGGTCTGACATAAGGTAGGCATTTAAAAGTGCCTACTTGAATGAATGAATACGTTACGTGGAAATCTGATAATAAATTCCTCTAAACATTTCTCCTTAGGATGGCCTGCCTGCAGCGTTACCCTGAAATTTGCTTATTAATCTCCCACTTTAATGTATCTTTCCACTCTTTCAAGAACAGGGGAGCTCAGTTTGAGATGGGAATGTCTAGAGCCGATTAAATGATGCCCATTGCTACCATGCAGTGGGTGAAGTTTCTTGCTCAGAGGAGACTTTTCCATGGGCAAATGTTCCCTGAACTGATGTCCTGTTTACATTCTTGCAAGAATGAGGGGATTACTGCAATTCTAAGGAGTTTTGTATTTTTAACAAATCTTCCTCTTGTGGTAGCAATTTAACATTTTGTTTGAAACATCCCACAATGCAAAATGGTTAAAGGGGGCTTGTTAGGTTTTTAAATAGAGCAGAGAAGAATCCACTGTAAACAGCTTCTGGATTAAAAACAAGGAAACCTGCTACTGCCACTAATTAGTGCGTAAAGTACCTCACCCAAACCAGCTTTGCTTTTTCTCACTGAAAGACAGAGACAATATTGGCTACCCTTGTCTATACGACAAGGTTTTTGTTTTTGTTCTTTAAAGACAAAACAATAGGAAGGTAGGATTTTTACATAGCTCTAGCCTCCAGCAATTACAGGATTCGTGTGATATTAATCAATTATGAACAGTTTCTTTTCACACCAGGGAACAGATGCTTATTAGCTTGAGCTTTAAGACACAAATTTTAAAATTACAGCAACTAAGAAAATAAAGAATACTGGCACAATGAGAAATCTGTACCCATATTGTCTGTTCTTTAGAACATGTTTTTATGCTTTAATAGCTTTTTGGGTCTGGGACATGCAATCCACACTGGGACACAGCAGAGATTTGCTCTTCAGAGAGTGCCTTAACTGAGTAAAGTGTTGCCAGGCTATATTATGGGTCCTGCCTCAAGCAGAACATTTCACATCTCATTCTCCCTGGAGGATCTCTTCCACTTTTCCCTCACCTCCACCTCTGATCCAGATCTGACTTTCATCTTCTTCTCCTTTTTTCTCTCCTAAACATGCCATTGTTTCTTCCTAAACTAAACTTGTTGATGTGAAAGTCAACAAGTTGAGGGCAATTCAATTTCAATAATAAGCAGATGGCTTGTGAGTGTCTGAGACCCAAGTAAAGGCCCTTCCATGGGAAGCACCTAATTCGAAAAGAGGAAACACTAAGAATTAAGAACTCTGCAAGGAGTCTGGCTGAAGAGGAGCTAGCTTCCAACCCCTCCTTCCTGCACCATCCCTCCGAGTTCATCTGAGGGAAGCTCACTTTCCCAAGAGCCCATCTTTTCCTGGTTGTAAAATGTGTTCATTTCCAATGTACACAGGCTAAACATATGGCAGAACAGTGTGAAGAGGGAAGTGTGTCCATTAGCACATTCAGGGACACAGTCTGAGATGTACCTTCAACAAAGAGCTTCTTGTATCTGAGCCCTGTACCACAGCATTGCACCAATGAAAGCTGAACTGACCTCAGTTTGTGTGGGCAGTGCACGTGCATGCTTGCGTGTGTGTGTGTGTGTGTGGTATATTTCACAAGGCCACACAAATTCAGGCTACTCTGTTAAAGTCTCTTGGTATAACAGAGGAAAAAAGTATTGGATCACCTCGTATGTGTTAAAGAGGAGGAGGAGCTCCCAGAGATTAGAAAATGAAGAGGGGCTGGAATTTTATTTTAATTAGTCTCACATTCCCTGGAGAGCTTTACTGAGAATATGATCTTCTTTCCCATTTACTTTTCTGCAGCAAAGTCTGGAGACTCACCAAGCTGAGGAGGAAGAGGAGAACATCTCAACCCAAGCTGAATTCTGAAGAACACTTGGCCCCACCTTCCAGAAATCCTAAATCACATAGAGGGAAAGTTTCGGCCAGGTCACCAAGAATGAACCAGAAGCTGAGTCCATTACTCCAATTTTCACATTAACCAGGAGACACATTGAAAATTATTTTCTTGAGTGAGAGATTGAAATTTTGACTCAAGGGTGTATCTGTTGGGTCTTCTCTTGATATGGCACATGAGGACTACATCCCAGGTCACATCTGCAGCCACTCCCAGATTACACTGCAAGGGAGGGTAGATTAGGAGTAGATAGGGAGTAGAGGGGTCTGCAGACACAGCGAAAGCAGCAAGCTAGTGTAAGAAAACCCAGAAAATATGTCTCAGAAACAGCCAGTGGCTGCACATACAAAAGGAAGGCACCTACCTGGAAGAGAAGGGGTTATGAAGTTCTGCCCAGAGTCACAGCGCTGACGTCCTCAGAAGGTCTCCAGCCCTCTGTAGCAATCTATAGTATGCGTCAGTATGGTTGAAAAAGCTTCTTCTATCAAGTTTAACAACTTTCTGTGTAACTTCTGAGAGGGCTGATTGCTTATTCATGCGGAAGCAAGACGCCCAGTTCATTTTGCCCGTTTTTGCTACTCTTTGTTGGGTTTGGGAGGCTGTTATGGTAGCTACAAATGGCTTCTCAAGTGACATTTGCTGACATTCAGTGAAGTACATTTATCAGTATTCGCCAGCTCACCTCTCTACACATGCAATCCATTTTGTTTTGTTCTTCATAGCAAACTCCTTTCCGACACCCGTGCCCTGAAAATGATAAATGGCAAGGTGGCATATTTCTCAAGCTGCACTCAAATGTCACTGTGAAAAATCTTTAATGGACTAAGTGTAGCTTTTCACATTACAACTTGTCAGGTACTGAGAAATTCTAGAGTTTCTCTTTAATCCACAAGTCTTTGGAACCACACATCTGCAAGCAGAGACTAATTATAAGCTGCACCAGTCAGACCTGGGCAAGCAGAAACCAAGGAGAAAACATCTGATATCAGCTAATTCTTTATTATTATTATTATTATTATCATCATCATCATCATCATCATTCCATTTTTGCTCCTTCCTTTCCTACTCAGGATGTTTGAGGTATGAGCAATCTGTGACCAGGCCACCATGCAGGGCTGTAATCTACTCATACACCCAGCTTTCTCCATAATGGCTTTATTCTTTTCCTCCAAAGTTGAAAATCACCGTGACTTCTCCCCCGCGGGGGGCGGGGTGGGGGGACTGACTCTGAGTCATAAATCCTGACTCCCAAATATTGGCCATAATTGGGTAGGTGAGAGGTATCTCGTATGTCTGGGTGGAAGAGTCTCCTTTCTCCCTGGTGATTCATTTTCAGAACACATGGCCATCTTTCCAATGGCTTTGAGTTTCACATCACCACCGGAAAGACCTGCCAGTTTCTTCCTGTGTGCCTGTTCACTGCCATGCTACTCACAGGATTGTGGCTTATGGGCACTCACTCACACTTCAACATGACTTGTTCACTCCAGTTCTCCCTTTCCAAATGTTCTCAATCCCCTGGGCTATGCCCCAGGGGGGATTCGGCCTTTGCCCACCGGCTATGTTCTGAATGTTTGTGTCTTCCCCAAATTAATATGTTGAAACTTAATCACAAATGTGATGGTGTAAGAACGTGGGGACTTTGGAACTTTATTAGGTCATGGAGGGGGAGCCTCATAAAAGAGGCTGCCTTGCCCCCTCCATCATGTGAAGCACCATCTGTGAACCAGGAAATGGGCCCTCACCAGACACTGATCCTGCTGGTTCCTTGATCTCAGACTTTTCGGTATCCAGAACTGTGGGATACACATTGCTGTTGTTTATGAGCCACCCAGTTTAAGGTATTTTGTTATAGCAGTCCAAATGGACTAGGCCACCACCATAGTCAGGGAAGAGCTGGTTGATTTATGCATGTCTGTGCTGTGTCCCAATGAAAGCACAATAATCAATGAACATTGATTCTGCAGTCGATGTTTGAAGGTCAAAGGAGTTGGGAAAGGGGGTCTCCTGAAGCCAAAGAAAAGCATTTTACTCCCCAAAACGGTGCCAGCCAGGTTTACCTTTCGCAAGATGCTACAGATTGAGATGCGTTGGTTTTACTTCTGGCTCTTTAAGCCCCACTCAAGCTCTAATTTTGAAATCTCCTTCAAGAGGCCTTAGTTTGGGCCCCTCCCAGGGTCCCTTCTGTTTTTGTTCTTTTTTTCTAACATCATCCTTGGCTTTTCCTCTCTTTTAGGTTTGACCTCCTGTCTCTTGGGTTGAGAAACCGTCTGCTCTGACTCCTGGCCCCCCTGTGACCCCTCCAAAGCCCTCTGTACAGGTCTTTGGTCACACAGAGACTCAACAATCTAATAATCTAAAATTGCAAATGCCACAATTTGTGTGTGTGTTTATTGTGTCTCAGTTTTGAGTTCTTTTTGAAATCTTTTAGTTATTCCAGAAGGGATATGATAAAGAAAAGAAATCAGTTATACTCCCAGTGGCCAGGCATTGTAGGGCAGAAAGAGTGTTGACAGTTGCTACCCCTGCAAGGGCAGAGGGCAGAGGACCCCAGATTAACTACCTAGAGATGAGATGGATCCTGGATTAACTCAGGCCCTGGGATACCTGCACCAATTGTTCTCAGCAGGTCGAGACATCACAGAAGAACATAAGACATGTCAACTCTCTACGATAGTGTCTTAGCCCTGGAGATACTACTGGAGAGTGACAAGAGGCAGCAAACAGGGTTCTATTCATAGTGGCCATGGTTTCCCCAAGCAGAGAACATATCCAACCAAAGGGACTTCAGTGAAGCTTTTCCTAATCTGTGCTCTGAAATGGCTAAGTAAAAGAGAGCTGTCTAGAGTGTATGAGAATGTCTTTAAAGGCAACCTTGCATTAACTATTGCATGCAGACTATAATTATGGGCTACAAATGAAGGCTGTTTTATTTGTCGGGTGAGACCCTTCCAGAGCACCCCCTGCACATGTACACACACACACTCTCTCACACACCACACACACACACAACCAACCCTATCCCAGGGAACCGAACAGTCACAGATCTCATCTGGAGTCCAACCCCTAATCCAGGTGTTGTGATCATCACGTGAGAGATAGCAGAATCTCCACCAATTTTGGAAATAACTACTCAAGTGTTTTTTAAAAGAAATAATGGAAAAAATTAAACAGCCAATTGAACAGCCAATAACAAAAATAGGACACGGCTATCTCCTATATTTTGCCATTTATGTCCAAAATAACTTATGGACATGCACAAAACATTCATGAAAATAAAAACATATTTGTAATAGCAGCCCAAATGGACTAGGCCACCACCATAGTCAGGGAAGAGCTGGCTGATTTGTGCGAGTCTGTGCTGTGACCCAATGAAAGCACAATAATCAATGAACATTGATTCTGCAATCGATGTCTGAAGGTCAAAAATCACCCTGGACCCTGTACATTCTCACCTCTCTCCCTGCCAGCTACCTGGCTCACTGAAGTCTTGACCTCCTGGGCTCAAGTGATCCTCCCACCTCAGCCTCCTGACTAGCTGGGACCACAGGCACACGCCACCATGACTGGCTAATTTTTTTTTATTGTCTGTGGAGGCATGGTCTCACTATGTTGCCCAGGTTGGTCTCAAAGTCCTGGGCTCAAGCAGTCTGCCACGTGGGCCTCTCAAAGTGTTGGGATTACAGGCGTGAGCCACTGCACCCAGCCTCCATCATAATTTTATTGACAGAGCACATGGTTGTTTAACCCAGTAAGAGGCTACATACTATACTTGATTAGGCAAACTATGGCTCATGGAACAAATTCATTCTCATGCTACCTGTTTTGTAAATAAAGTCTTATTGGATCAGAGCCATGGCCATTCATTTGTACACATTATCCATAGCTGCTTTCCTGCTACAACCACAAAGCCAATCGACAGAGACCATGTGGCTCATCAAGCCTGAAAAGTTTGCTATCTGGCCCTTTACAGAGTTTGCTAATCCCTGTTTTAGATTATAGGGGATGTTTGAATGGTCCAGTAGAGATGACAAACCGATGATTCTAGTGCTAGAGAGGCAAGGCGGGGATGGCAGGAACGAAATCCACCGGGAGGAAGCAGGCAACAGGTTCCAGAACACAAATGAAGGAATAGGTCTTCACGAGTGAGGACACTTCATCCACTGTAACAAGCAGCAAAGCAGAAAATAAGAACAAATGCAGGCAGGAAAAGGATGGCATTTCTACCTCCTACCCTTTTTTTTTTTTAAGACTAAGTCTCACTCTGTCACCCAGGCTGGAGTGCAATGACACCATCTCAGCTCACTGCAACCTCTGCTTCCCAGGTTCAAGCAATTCTTCTGCCTCAGCCTCCCGAATAGCTGGGATTCAGGCATGTGCCACCACACCCAGCTAATTTTTGTATTTTTAGTAGAGATGGGGCTTCACCGTGTTGGCCAGGCTGGTCTCGAACTCCTGACCTCGGGTGATACACCCGCCTCGGCCTCCCAAAGTGCTGGGATTACAGACGTGAGCCACTGTACCTGGTTTCCTACCCATTGTTTCTATTAGCTTTGTCTTAATGAAGTGTGAAACAAGCTAAAAGCTTGGGTGGGGAGTAATGGAGATTTAAGGATCAAGGGGAAATGAGCAAACGAGGACATTTTGTTAGGATGCTTGGGCAGTGCTGTGGTCATGAATTTAACGTGCATGCAGTGAGCAGCACCATGGTGTGACATTCTTCATCGATGTTTGTGGGCTCTGGTGCAAGCATAGAGTGAGTCAGAGGTTGGGTTTAATCATTGCTGGGGTTTTGCCAGGCAAGTATGATAAAGGGAGAGAGAGGCAGTGGACTTAAGTGGGCAAGAGGTGACTAATGATAATGGTGAGTCATGGAATTGAAGCTGGTGAGAAGGGAAATAACGAAAGAGGAAGGTGAAAGACAGTGGGAGAACGTGGTGGGGTCAATGAATGGATTGCAGGTCTCCCTAAGAACAAAGCATTTTTGGAGAATAAGAGAGCTCGAAAGATAGGAGCTCAGACAGTGAGGTGCCTGCTGTCCAGATTCGAGGTGGGGCAGTTTCTGGTAATGGCATGGTCTGGGGGCAGGACTGTGAGAGAGGAAGGCTGAGATAAGTGAGGGAGTCAAGGGGGCTAAGACACTGGGAGGCCACCCAGATTGTGACGATCTATACAGTGGAGAAGTGATTTAGGTATAGGTCCTCAATAGCTAAGGACTCTGAAGGAGAGAGGAGATTGGTCTGGAAGTAGTAATGGGAACAAGACAGCCCCATCTCACCTCCAGACCCACTGGTTTAGGAGATCTGGGAGATAAAATAATCTCCACCTGACAGGGTGGCAAGTCCTCAGAGCAAATGGGCTTCAGTTATGTGAGAAGAGGAGAAAAGCATGCAGGGAAGTTGCTGAAGCAATAGGAGCTGTGTTGATTTCCAGTGTGCCTAAGTGGAAGGGTTTGGAGGGTTGGAAGACATGGGTAGAACCTAAGCCAGGTTAGGGTGTACATAGCTGTGTTGGGTGAGATCTGGGAAAGGGACTGGGTGGCTTGAACTCCTGGGGTTGACCAGGTTGGTAAGGACATGTAGACATAATGGGATTCAGCTGGGAAAGTCTCTGCAGAGAGCAGGCTGGAAGGACTGGGGCTCCAAGATGACCCCAGTATCTACTGCAGCTCAAGATGGTGTGCAGTCAGCACGAATTGGGGGTTGAGAGCCTTCTCTGAGTGTCTGCCAGCATAGGCAGCATGCAAGGATGAAGGAGCAGTAGGTGGGGGTCTTTGTCAGTTGCCTGGCCCTTCCGCAGAGAGTAGGAGGGTCACGGTTGGGACTTCTCACATAGGAATGTGTGCTGATCATCCCTATCAACATCCAACCCACTTCCATAAAAACACACAAAACCTGGCCAGCTGTGCTGGTTCATGCCTGTAATCCCAGCACTTTGGGACGCTGAGGCGGGCGGATCACTTGAGGTCAGGAGTTTGAGACCAGCCTGACCAACATGGTGAAACCCCGTCTCAACTAAAAATACAAAATTAGCCAAGTGTAGTGACGCATGTCCGTAATCCCAGCTACTCGGGAGGCTGAGGCAGGAGAATCACCTGAACCCAGAAGGCGGCAATTGTGGTGAGCAGAGATCGCACCATTGCACTCCAGCCTGGGCAACAAGAGTGAAACTCTTATCTCAAAAAAAAAAAAAAAAAAAAAAAAAAAGCCCACACACAAACCAGATCACCACAACAGATTCCTCCCTTGAACTTGATGACCCCCTCCAGTTTCCAGCCCATTTGCCTGCTTCCCTTCATCATAAAACAATTCCAGAGAACTAAGGACGTCATCACAGTCTGCTGCCTGCCCCCAACCCTCCCCTAAGATTGTTCTTCTCAAGGACATGCACATCTAGCCACACAGGCCTCTGTTTCTGAACACACTAAGTCCACCTCTGAGCTTTACCCAGGCCCTTCTCTCAGACGGAATGCTCTTCCCTCACATTCCAGAGCTGGCTTCTTCCTGTTCAGTTAGCTCAAATGGCACCTCCTTAGAGAGGCTTTCCCTGAGGAACACATCTAACTTGGCTCCTAAAGTCACTCTACTTCAGATCACCCAGCACTTCTTGCCTTTGGAAATTATGTTCTTCACTTATTTGTTAACTTGTTTATTTTCCATTTTCTGGATCTAGAATGTAAACCCATGGATGCAGGAACCTCATCTGTCTTTTTCACCGTTAGCATCTAGAACATTGCCTTGCCCCAGTAGGTGCCCAATAATTAACTGTTAGTAAAGTTACCCTTTACAATAGAACTCTTCAATTCAAGAACACATAAAGTAAGAATCTGTCTGCAACTAGAAATCTCTTTATCCCTCTACTGGGAGCCCCAAAGAGCATGATAAAAATACAAAATATGCAGGGCCCAGAGAAGAAGGTGT
Source organism: Piliocolobus tephrosceles (assembly GCF_002776525.5). NCBI lineage: Eukaryota > Metazoa > Chordata > Mammalia > Primates > Cercopithecidae > Piliocolobus > Piliocolobus tephrosceles. The sequence goes on along the minus strand of NC_045448.1, from coordinate 45,140,095 downwards.
GGGTTAGTCAACCACAAGTTAGGAATTAACAGCTAGCACTAAGGTACGAAATCATCAGCTTAAATCTTCCAAGGGGGTGGAAATTGCAGCTTTTACTGGTTTCTACCACCTGTAAGTGAATGAGTTTATCAAGTTCTTTCCTAAGGATAGGTCTCAGGGAAGTGTGGCAATAACTATGAAGGCATTGAGTATGCAAAGAGTTTGCTATCAGCATTGGAAAGATCACCCTGCTCTTCTATGGGGACTACAGGCATGTAGACAATCAAAGATAAGGGACTTGAGTAGCTGTATGGCATGAGAGCCATTTGAACTTGAGGTTCAAAGAACAAAAGCTCCTTTAGTGGTTGGATCCATGTGGATTGATACTTTCAGTTGCTTAGTTAGTTCATAGAATGTAACAGGATCAGGGACCCAGGAACTTTCTCAGAAGCCTGTTACTCATGCCCTGGGAGATCTCCTTTTTTGTTTAAAAACTCTTGAACACTGTTTGCCTTCCCCTTCTTCTCATTTCAGAAAGGGTCAGCAGGCCAGGGCTGGGGGACTGAGGCAGCCAGGGTTACTTCACCCAGATCCAGGCAACATGGCTCCACACGTCTACAAATGCAATCTTTGAGGACCGACTCTCTCTCTCTCTCTCCCTCTCTCTCTCTATCTCCTCTCTCCATCTCTTTCTCCCTCCCCCCACCCCCACTTCCATGGCTTCACAGGACCTAGTAACCGAACCTGAAGACCCACCTTCCTAGGACCCTCGCCTTAGAAATCTTTTTCATGAATTGGATCTCACTTGAATTCTCCCCATTCACTCTCTGAGCTGAGCTTGTTGGTCAGGGAATCTAAGACCCAGGCAGGGAGCCTGATTATGCCTCACACAATGACAGGATCTATGAAAGCAGCAGACACAATTCCTAGTGGGGCATGGGCTTGGTGAAACCACTGGTGAAGGGACAGTGAACCAGACTGGTCCATGGCTCGGGAGCAAGACCGTGGGGGTAGAGCTGCCATCCGCCAACAGGACAGGCCACAGATACAATGTTTCAAGCCTCTTACAAAGCAAGAACCAAGAAGCAGCTCTTCCCCCATGCCTCCATCCTTCCCTGGGGCAAGAGAAAGCTCTGGTGGAGTGAGTTAGGATTCAGAGATGTTGTTTCTAGTTCTGACTTATTCATTCTCTTATTCATTTATTCAGCAAAGATTTACTGAGTGCTTACCACAAGCCAGGCCCTGTGCTGGACTTGGGGGATACACAATGAGTGAAACAGGCACAGTTCCTGCTGTGACCAGAAGCATAGACTCTTCTCAGGCCCCAGTTTCCTCATTTGTAAAATGGAATGCTTGAACTAGATCGGTGGTTCTCAAATTTCAGCCTCCATCAGAGCCACCTGGAGAGTTTGTTAAAACGCAGGTTGCTGGGCCCTACCGCCAGAGCTTCTGATTCGGTAGGCCTGAGAATATGCATTTCTGACAAGTCCCCAGGTGTGGCCGATGCTTCTGGCCCAGGAATACACTTCGAGAACTGCTGACCTAGATGATCTCTCAGGCCCCTTTCCGCTGTGACAATTTGTGATGCAGACCGATGGGCAGTTGCTGGAGTAGCCCACGTAGAAAGGGCTTGTGGGGATCCAGGGCTGGACGCATAAAAGTCCCGTGAGTTTCCCAAGCTTAGGGGCAAATGGATCAGAGGTAAACCCCAACAGAGCCACGAAAGCATTTGCCTCATTATTTTTTAAAAAATGATTAAAAAGTAATTCCCCAACATGAAAGTTCAATCAGATGCTGGAGAAATTACTTCAACTTTCCATAGGGGAAAAAAAAGGCTCCACTAAAAAGCTACCAGGGTATTGATGTCTATTAAATATTTGCTTTTCTCCCTAGCCCACACTAGACTGAGTAATTTGTATTTGGCAGAAACCAGCTGCAATTACATTAGTCAATCCAAAAGCCCAACTTGCTCATACAAAATGCAAACAAATTAGTTAAAATGGCCTAATTAGTGGACTGTAAAAATACAAACTGAGGCTGGCAGCCTGATGTGTATTAGACAAAGGTACTGTCTCCCCTCACAGGGAGGCCTGGAGCCTAGCAGGCAATGGGACGCAGCTCACACCTGACTGTGGGTCTTCGGACCTTTAATAGCCAGTGGTGCAGCTGAACCCAGTGGTTTTGCCTTAGGTAACACTGTCTTCTCCTGGCCAAGTCATGGCCCTAGCTTTGGCCAAGTGGGTATAATGGAAAGAACATGGGGTTTGGATCCAGAACCTGAGCTTGAATCTCAGCCCTAGTTCACCAGCTACTGCTTTATTAAAGTTGCTTAGCCCTCCTGAACCCCTTGTTTCCTTTGTAGATTGAAAAGAATATAACCTGTCTTGGAAGGTGGTTGTAAGGATTAGCAATTACAGATGTATGTGCCTGGTACATAGCAGTTGTTCAGTTATTAGTTTAGGTCTGGTTTTCCTGTGCCTTAAAACACCAGAGTAACCTTATAAGTCAGGATTCTGACTCTGGTTAGGGGCACCAGAGGGTAATTCTGTAGAGATTGAGGGGGTCTGGAATAATGACTCTCAGAATGTTGACCAAAGTGAGCGCATTGTGTTCACATCATATGCGGTGTGACTCACACAACTCACCTGTGCTGCATCCCAACGGGTTACAGGCTGCAGCCTTCTAGATACGTGGGTCACAGAATCAGAGAACTGGAAAGGACCGCAGACATCCCCCAGGCTGGGGTTTTGAGCCCTTGCCATGCATCAGAATCCACTGGGGAGTTTATAAAAAATACCAGAGCCAGGGCCCCTCACCCAGAGATTCTGATTCAACCAGCCTGGAAGGGGCCCAGGTGACAGTGCATTTGAATGTCTCTCAGGTGATTGTAAATGAAGTGGAATTTAAGAATTATTCCTCTGATCCAAACGCTTTATTTTTATGGAGAAAGGGGATAAACATAAACAACAACAAAACAAATAAGCAAAACAACTGCAACTCAGAGACTCAGAGGGATGTGAATTCTTTCAAGTCACAAAGAATTACATTTTCCTAACTTCACTCCTTTTTCAAATTGTTGGATCAGACCATTGGGTCTGACAGGAAGGAATGTTTGCAGGACACCAGGAGAGAGCTGGGGCTTTCTGCCAGGCTCCCAAAGGAGGCTAGGCTTTGGTGACAAACAGCATCATGATTTTTGTTTGTTTTTTGTTTTCTGTCTTTTGAGTTTGTTTTGAGATACAGTCTCTCTTTGTTGCCCAGGCTGGAGTACAGTGGCATGATCTCGGCTCACTGCAACCTCCGCCACCTGCCGGGTTCAATTGATTCTCATGTCTCAGCCTCCCAAGTAGCAGGGACTACAGGTGCACACCACCACGCACAGCTATTTTTTTTGAATTTTAGTACAGATGGGGTTTTGCATGTTGCTCAGGCTAGTCTCGAACTCCTGAACTCAGGCAATCTGCCTGCCTTGGCCTACCAAAGTGCTAAGATTACAGGCATGAGCCACCGAGCCTGGCCAGCATCCTGTATTTCATAAACCTTCCCAGCAAAGCACATTTCCAGCTCAATTATAGTTACATCAGCCAGATTGAGACTGGGAGTCCCAGGGAAGTGTTGCAATTTGTTTCAAGATCACATGGTCAATCAGTGTCAGACACAAGACTTAGGAGCCCAGGGGAGTGGGTGTTAAACAAATAGCCTCCATCAACTCTGGCCACCAGACGTTGTGAATTACGTCAGGATGATTCTGATCCACTTGTGGATTCCCTCCCAAGGCAGACAGTAAAGTCACATCCTTCTTTAGAAAGGACCAGAGATAGACAGATGTTTTCTTGAGTGTAGTGAAAAGATGTTTAGTTTCCTTATGTGCAATCCTTATCTCAAAAAGGGAATTTCACCCTTTAAGAACTGTGCCTCATTTATATTTGTACCCTGCATTCAGGGAGTGTTCTGAATAATTCTGCCTCCACTCTTATGGACCTCTGCTGGCTCCCGCAGAGCGGGACACCAGGACTCAGAGAGGCCAGGACACAGGCAGAATCTAAGAGCCCCTCACCCTGAGGGAAGAGCAAGAGAGTTCAACTTCTGCCCCCATTTTTCAAGTTCAGGTTCTCCTTATGTCCATCCTTGCCACTGCAGTTCCCAGGACCAAAATGTTTGGGAACATGAAAATACAGTGTCATCTCTTACTGTGTGGGCTTCCATCAGTTTATCAGTACTTATGCTCCAACCCCTCTAAGTGCTCTCAGACATAGTTATCTGAGATTGTGGCAAGGACTCAGGCTGAGGTCAGATCCCTTGCTTTGCCCACCTCCTTGAGTCAGATCCTTAGCTAATTTCTAATATGATCATTTCAGGTTAGAATTTTCCTCCTAAGAACTGCCTTGGCTGTGTCTCACAATTTTTGAGACGTAGAAGTTTATCTTTCAGGATTTTCTAATTTTTCTTAGTGAGATTCTGTTGAAATAAAAATTAGTTTGTCGGCCGGGCGCGGTGGCTCAAGCCTGTAATCCCAGCACTTTGGGAGGCCAAGACGGGCGGATCACAAGGTCAGGAGATCGAGACCATCCTGGCTAACATGGTGAAACCCCGTCTCTACTAAAAAATACAAAAAACTAGCCGGGCGAGGTGGCGGGCACCTGTAGTCCCAGCTACTCAGGAGGCTAAGGCAGGAGAATGGCGTGAACCCGGGAGGCAGAGCTTGCAGTGAGCTGAGATCCGGCCACTGCACTCCAGCCCGATCAAAAGAGCGAGACTCCGTCTCAAAAAAAAAAAAAAAAAAAAAAAAAAATCAGTTTGTCTGGAAATGCATTGAAATATACTTTTCCAAGTATAGACTTTCAGGTTGCCAAGTGTTTTCTCTCAGCACATTGAAGGTATTTTTTCTGCTATCTTCTGGCTTCCATTGTTGCTGCTGGGAAGGCAGTCACTACTCTAATTATCATTCCTTTGAAAATAATACTTTTTTCTCTCTGGCTGCTTTTTGTTTGAGACAGAGTCTTGCTCTGTCGCCCAGGCTGGAGTGCAGTGGTGCAATCTCAGCTCACTGCAAACTCCGTCTCCTAGATTCAAACAATTCTCCTGTCTCAGCCTCCCAAGTAGCTGGGATTACAGGTGTGCACCACTACGGCCAGCTAATTTTTGTATTTTTAGTAGAGATTGGGTTTCACCATATTGGCCAGGTTGATCTGAAACTCTTGACCTGAGGTGATCTGCCCTCCTTGGCCTCCCAAAGTGCTGGGATTAAAGGCATGAGCCACTGCACCCAGCCTTCTCTGGCTGTGTTTGAGATTTTCTCTTTGTCTTTTGTGTTCTGCAATTGCACTGTGATGTGTATGGGCATGTGCATGGCCCCTGAATTGAAGACATCAGCAGTAGGTTCAAATTGGTAGAAAAACCAGACGTGTACATCACACAGATAATTCAGATGAGGTTTGCTTATCTGTATGATACAGATAGGAGTCAGCATAGTGAAAGTACACAGCAGAGAAAGACAGAGGTATAAGCTTCTGTGATGTGGCTGGGCTCTGGGTCCCTACCCAAATCTCAGGTTGAATTGTAATTCCCTGTGTGGGGGAGGGACCTGGTAGGAGGTGATTGGGTTGTGTGGGCAGATTTCCCCCATGCTGTTCTTATGATAGGGAATGAGTTCTCACAAGATCTGATGGTTTAAAAGTGTGTGGCACTTCCCCTGCCCCTCCTGCCACCATGTGAAGACACTGCTTGCTTCCCCGTTGCCTTTCCACCATGACTGTAAGTTTCCTGAGGTCTCCTAGTCATGCTTCCTGTTAAACCTGTGGGACTGTGAGTCAATTAAACCTCTTTTCTTCATAAATTATGCAGTCTCAGGTAGTTTGTTATAGCAGTGAGAACGGACTAATACCTTCTGGAACCAAATTTTCACAAAGGAGTACACTGTTGTGGATGACAATTTCTAAGTCAGCAAAGGTCACATCAGACTTTCTAGAAAAACATCTTCCCCTTCTAAGACCAATTTTGTGTACAATCTTGGTGCTATACAATATGTAATATGACCACAAAGTTCAGTACAGTATAATATAGTCTTCTTGTGCATGAACACAATTCTTATTCATTACTCCCAGCTTGGTCTTAAATGTGATGTGAGACTAGAACAAGGTCAGAACCCAAATACCTTTGTAAGTCATACTAATTTGTAGAGCCTACTCTGCCATCTAATTTCATCTTTCATTTATCCTTCTTGGCATTTTGGAGGCTTTCAGAATCTGTGAAAATTTCTTATTTTTAAAACATTACCTCTGCCCTATTCTTCCTCTCCTCTGTAATTTTCTTGAGATGCATGTAAGATACGTTCACTGTATCCTACATGCTTCTTAACATTTCTTTCACATTTTCCCTCTCTTTGTCTTTCTGTGAGTGGCATTCTGGATTTTTTTTCAGATCTATATTCTAGTTCATTATCCTTTCAGTTATGTCCAATCTTCTGTTGAAGCCATCTATTGAATTTTTAATTTCAATGACTATATATTTTTTATTGACAAAAGCTCCATTTGAATCATTTCCCAATCTCCTTGGGAATTTCTATAGACTATTCTTACACCTATCACTATCTTTTTTTGTCTTTCCCCACTCCCCCTTTTTGTGGAGAACGGGGTCTCACTATATTGCCCAGGCAGGTCTCAAACTCCTGGGCTCAAGCTATCCTCCCACCTCTGCCTCCCTAAGAGCTGGGATTACAGGCATGAGCCACTGCGCCCAGCTCAATAGACTTTTCTTAGTCATAGTTTTAATCCTTTTATTTCTTTAAGTTTATTTAATTAATTAATTAATTTATTTATTTTTTGAGACGGAGTCTCGCTCTGTTGCCGGGGCTGGAGTGCAGTGGCCGGATCTCAGCTCACTGCAAGCTCCGCCTCCCGGGTTTACGCCATTCTCCTGCCTCAGCCTCCAGAGTAGCTGGGACTACAGGCGCCCGCCACCTCGCCCAGCTAGATTTTTGTATTTTTTAGTAGAGACGGGGTTTCACCGTGTTAGCCAGGATGGTCTCGATCTCCTGACCTCGTGATCCGCCCGTCTCGGCCTCCCAAAGTGCTGGGATTACAGGCTTGAGCCACCGCGCCTGGCCAAGTTTATTTTAAACATATTATTTTATATTTATATCTGATACTTTCAATACCTGACATTATTGTGGATCCAGTTCTGCTGTCTGCTGGCTCTTGCTCATGGTGCTTTGCTTCCTTGAGTGCTTTAGGATATCTGACTATGAGTTCATATCTTTGAAATTTTATCTGTGGGAACTCTTTGAGGTTTGGATTAAAGTTCCTTCAGAGAGATAGCACCTTAACCCCTAGGTACCTGGGCCTACTATTAACTTAGAGATTCACTTTCTCAAATTCTTAGTTTGAGGCCTCTTGGACCCAGGGAGTATGAATTTGAGTGCAATCCCATGGAAGGGCTGGTTTATGGTTATAAACTGTCAGAATAATTGTCTTCCTCTATTTAGGGTGAAAGTCGGAGAGGCATGATTTTCTTTATAGTCCCTGTCATGAGAGTACAGTCTGGTTTATTTCTCCTCCATCTTCATACTGATAGTGCAATAACTTTGGATGTCAGCTTTATTTTTATCATTTATTTTTATTTTATTTATTTATTTTTTTGAGACAGGGTTTTGTTTTGTTTTGTTTTTTGAGATGGAGTTTTGCTCTTGTTGTCCAGGCTGGAGTGCAATGGCACGATCTCGGCTCACTGCAACCTCCACCTCCTGGGTTCAAGTGATTCTCCTGCCTCAGCCTCCTTAGTAGCTGGGATTACAGGTGTCTGCCACCACACCCAGCTAATTTTTTGTATTTTTAGTAGAGATGGGGTTTCACTATGTTGGCCAGGCTGGTCTCAAACTCCTGACCTCAGACAATCCACCTGCCTCAGCCTCCCAAAGTGCTAGGATTACAGGCCTGAGCCACTGCACCTGGCCGACAGGGTCTTGCCTCATCCCTCAGGCTGGAGTTCAGTGATGCTAACATGGCTCACGGCAGTCTCAACTTCCCAGACTCAAGTGATCCTCCCACTTCAGCCTCCCAAGTAGCTGAAACTACAGGTGCATGCCACCAAGTCTGTCTAATTTTTGTATCTTTTGTAGAGAGGGTAGTCTCCCTATATTGCCCAGGCTGGTCTCAAACTCCTGAGCTCAAGCTATGCTCCCACCTTTGCCTCCCAAAGTGCTGAGATTACAGGTATGAACCACCACGCCTGGCCAGTGTCAGCTTTATGGATAGGGAATATCAGCTATACTCCCCACCTTGGGTATGTACTAGGCTTTTTCTCCTTTCCCTCTGGCCTTGCGAACTTGTGAAAACTAAAAACTAAAGTTTACCTGGTTTGGCAAATATCCTCAAGACCAAGGTGAACTTTAGTGCTCCACTTAGTTCTGTGGATTTTCACTTTCATCTAGTTTCTGGATTCTGAGTATTTCTTAGTTTCTTTCCAATTTATTAGTACATTTAAAAATGTTCTTTCACCTACTATGTTTCCGACCCTGGGCAAACAATTGATCTCTCCAAACCTCAGTCTTCTCACCTATAAAACGGTCTATTTTGGAGGGTCCACAATTGAGATGCTCCACACGAAAGTTTTTTTTTATTATTTATTTTTGAGATGGAGTCTTTCTCTGTTGCCCAGGCTGGAGTGCAGTGGCGCAATCTTGGCTCACTGCAACCTCCAACGCCCGGGTTCAAGCGATTCTCCTGCCTCAGCCTCCTGAGTAGCTGGGATTACAAGCGCCCGCCACCACGCCTGGCTAATTTTTGTATTTTTAGTAGAGATGGGGTTTCACCATGTTGGTCAGGCTGGTCTTGAACTCCTGACTTCATGATCCGCCCACCTCGGCCTCCCAAAGGAAAGATCTTTTAAACTAAAAAGTATAGCAGTATACCAATATTAGAGCATTTTGTGAAACTGTGTCATGTTAAAATATATTTTATTCTTCATTAAGATGAGTGAAAAAAGCCAGCAAAGGCGATTTATAATTCAGGTCAATATTCAGCCATTCTCTCAACAAGGATTTGCCAAGCACCTTCTATGTGGCACTTCCCTAGCCTGGGGTTACTTGGTTCAATTGTTTCCAGAGGTGTTGAATTGAAAATAAAATTATGGTTTATTTAAACTTAAAAAAATAAATCTTGTGCTGTTTGCTTATACAGCCTTTTTCTTTCTTCTAAAGGATTGACATAAAACTAACGTATATTTTCTTCTTTCTTTCTTTCTTTTTTTTTTTTTAGACGGAATCTCGCTCAGTCGCCCAGGCTGGACTGCAGTGGCGCGATCTCCGCTCACTGCAAGCTCTGCCTCCCGGGCTTCAGCCTCCCGAGTAGCTGGGACTACAGGCACCTGCCACCACGCCTGGCTAATTTTGTTTTGTACTTTTTAGTAGAGACAGGGTTTCACAGTGTTAGCCAGGATGGCCTCGATCTCCTGACCTTGTGATCCGCCCGCCTCGGCCTCCCAAAGTGCTGGGATTACAGGCGTGAGCCACCATGCCCGGCCTCTAATGTATATTTTCTAGCACATCCTCATTTCCCTTGCTGGTTAAAAAAGTCTTAGCTCCTTTAGCATTTTTAAACAGCCTAGACTGAGAGTTAGGAAACCTATGTTCTAATTCCCCTCTCCACTTGGATATCTGAGCTTGGGAGGGTCACACTGCTCAGCTCCAAAGACCACACATCCTATTTCTATAAAGCAGGAATACTAATCACAGGAGTATTGTGAGGGTCAGGTGAGGTCATGAAGATGAGAATAATGTGGAAATTTGGAAACTTCCTATAATTTGCAGGCAGGGAATTATTATTGCCCAGTATTAGAAATGATTTATTCTCGGCCAGGCATGGTGGCTCATGCCTGTAATCCAGGCACTTTGGGAGGCCGAGGTGGGTGGCTCATCTGAGGTCAGGAGTTCGAGACTAGCCTGGCCAACATAGTGAAACCCTGTCTCTACTAAAAAAAAAAAAAAAAAAAAAAAAAAAAAATTAGCCGGGCGTGGTGGTGGGCACCTGTAATCCCAGCTACTCAGGAGGCTGAGGCAAGAGAATCAGTTGAATCCAGGAGGCGGAGGTTGCAGTGAGCCGAGATCGTGCCCCTGCACTCCAGCCTAGGCAAAAGAGTGAAACTCCTTCTCAAAAAGCAAAAGAAATGCTTTATTCTCAACCTCTCCCCCACTCATGATATCCCAGGCCAGAAAAAAAAAGTGCAGGGATTATTCTCTTGGAAGCCACGGTCTGAGAATGCTCAAAGCTGTGTGTCATCACAGGACACAGCCCTGTCTGGTGGCAGGCTCTGGCTTCAGGGAAAGATCGCATTCCTGCCGTCTCTGGCTGCAGCAGCACCTGTGTCCTCGCACCTCCTTAGCTGGGCTGCCTGCCTTGCTGGGGCTTCAGCTCCCTGGAGAGGAGAGCAGCCCTCCCACGGCGCTGTGGAGACCTGCCCCTCTGTGCTGGGTGCAAAGTGCCAGGGCTGGCTGCTCTGCAAAGGGCTGAGGCATCAGGGGTCAGTGTCAGGACGTGCTGACTGCAGAGGACACAGTGACAGGCTGAGCTGGGGCAGTAATTAGACAGTGAGAGCTTCCTCCAGCAAGCTACAATCAATAGGTCCGCTTACCAAGGAAAAAAGATTAAAGTAAAGCAGATGGCGGAAGATAATAACATCTCCCACTTAACTTGCATTTTCACTTGTCAAAGTACTTTTACCACCATTTTCTCATTTGGTCCTCAGAACCTCTTTTCTCAGATCCTCTGCTGGGTCCAATTTTACAGGCAAGAAAGCTGAGGCACAGACTGGCTGCAGGCTTCCTCGCTGTAGCAGCTGGGACACACACTTCCCTTTTCTTTTCACTGACCCTCCTGTCATCGGCATCTCAGAGAGTATGAACATACTAAATAACTTAACAAATTTTCACTGGGCATCTACTATGTACCAGCTATTTGTGGATACAGCAGTGAATGAGACAAAGTCCTAATCTTGTAGTGGCTTCCTTTTCTTTTTTTCCTTTTCTTTTCTCTTCTTTCCTTCTTTCTTTCATTGTTGTTGTTTGTTTGTTTGTTTGTTTGTTTTTGAGACAGGGCCTCACTCTGTCACCCAGGTTGGAGTGCAGTGGTGCAGTTTCAGCTCAGTGCAGCCTTGACCTCCTGGGCTCAAGCAATCCTCTCACCTCAGCCTCCTGTGTAGCTGGAATTACAGGCATGTACCACCACATCTGATTAATCTTTGTATTTTTTGTAAAGACAGGATTTCACCATGTTGCCCAGGCTGGTCTCAAACTCCTGAGCTCAAGTGATCCACCAGCCTCTGCCTCCCAAAGTGCTGGGATTATGGATGTGAGCCACCATGCCCAGCCATGAGGTTCCATTTTCTTAGGAGAAGAAGACAATACCCAAGTAAATGGACAAGATAATTTCAGACAATAGTGTGTGCTCTGGAAACAATAAAACAGAATGATTTTATAGAAAGAAACCAGGAAGGCTAATTGAACCTGCAAACAGGTGAGCAGGTGATATCTGAGCTAAGCTAAGACCTGAATATCAAGAAATTGCTTGAATGTCAAGAAGAGGCAGAAGAATGAAGGAAGAGCTAGGTGCAAATGTAAAATGACAGCAAGTTAATAGTGCTGTAGGTCTTTCTGGTCTCCGGGGATTGAAAAAAAAGGAGCTAAGGAAGAAGTTGTTCTCTTGTGAAGCACGGAGATACTGTCCTGAAAAGCTAGAACTTATTTCTGGAGCTCTTTTCCCAGGCTACCACCTTTTCTTTACTCCTGGTTCAGTGTTCCCACCTATAAAATTGACACAATGGTTCAATGGTTATCAGTCACTGTTACAGATCCTTTTTTTTTTTTTTTTTTTTGAGACGGAGTCTTGCTCTGTTGCCCAGGCTGGAATGCAGCAGTGCGATCTCGGCTCACTGTAACCTCCGCCTCCTGGGTTCAAGTAATTCTCCTGTCTCAGCCTTCCCAGTAGCTGGGATTACAGGCACCTGCCACCATGCCTGGCTAATTTTTGTATTTTTAGTAGAGATGGGGTTTCACCATGTTGGTTAGGCTGGTCTCGAACTCCTGACCTCAGGTGATCCACCTGCCTCAGTCTCCCAAAGTGCTCAGATTACAGGCGTGAACCACCTTACCCGGCCTGTAGACACTGTTGACTGTGGGACCCCTGAAGAGTTGCAAAGTGCTAGAGATATGCTATCCAACCATATCAGCAAGGGGTTATAGATTCTTTAGGCACTTAGTGAATATTAAATATTTCCTATTTTAAATGACACTACCAAGATAGCAAAAGGGTAAGCCAATCTAATCTGTTCACCTGGATTAAACTCAATTGTTCTAGTGGCTACATCAGCTTCCTAAGGTCTCCTTTCAAGGACACCACTATCTCAACTTAATATGGCACATTCCACTGTGCTGAGTACTTTTATAGCTCTTACTAGACATTTACTAGACTGTAAGACTCTTGAAGGCAGGCACAATTTCTTACTCATGTTTATTTACATACTAAAGATACAATGAATGTTTGTGGAATTAACATGCGAAAGACAGCTTTATCTCTATCACAACCCTTCTCCTCAAACTCTACTTCCAAGTGGGCACATTCATTCCTAGCATCCTAACATATATCAGGTGAGGAAACTGAGGCATAGAGAATTTAACAGACTTACAGTCTCTACCCAGACTCATTTGATTTAAGTCTCTTGGTACCTATATCCACAGCAGCAGCAGAAGCATCAATCAAGTTTTCAGAAACAGACACAAAAGTAGACATTTCTCTCTGCTTAAAACGTCTTAGTCAGGGATTTCCAGTCTTAGGATCTAAGTGGGATTTCCTAAAGAGAATTTACAGACCCCAGACCTCACCAGTTCTGCAGAGGAAGAGACTGACAAGACTTTGGCCTTGGTTTGAGAGTTACCTGGGTTTGTGAGGGTCATCCAGGTAGCCAGGTAATTATTTTTAGGGCAGCCATCACCTACCTCCCCTTACAAAAGGTCCTCTGTGGCAGGGCCTCAGGGTTTCATGTCATTTGCATTCGGATTGCCTAAAATGTCAATCAGTTTTAGCCACACGCCAAGAAAGTTAGAAGCCTAAGACTTTTTCTTTTTTTTTTTTCCCCTTTAAGGAGGGGAAAAGGGAGCAATAAAACCACTCTAGTTATGTTAATGAGGCCTTAAAAATGCAGTCAGTAGATTCAGTTAGAAACACAGCACATTTTTGGCCAGACACAGTGGCTCACACCTGTAATCCCAGCACTTTGGGAGGCTGAGGTGGGCGGATCACGAGGTCAGGAGATCGAGACCATCCTGGCTAACACAGTGAAAACCTGTCTCTACTAAAAATACAAAAAAAAAAAAAAAAAAAATTAGCCAGGCGTGGTGGCAGCGTCTGTAGTCCGAGCTACTCGGGAGGCTGAGGCAAGAGAATGGCGTGAACCCAGGAGGTGGAACTTGCAGTGAGCCGAGATCGCACCACTGCACTCCAGTCTGGGCAACAGAGCGAGACTCCATCTCAAAAAAAAAAAAAAAGAAGAAGAAGAAGAAAAAGAAACACAGCACATTTTTACATCATTCATTTTACCAAAACACAGACTTCCTTTGAAGCATCCAAGATAGCTCAGGCTGTTGAACAGACACACCCAAAGGGAGCCCAACCTTAAGAGCTCCTTGAAATTCCTTCTCCCGTGCATTGGTCCTCAACCCTGGGAACACATTGGAATCACCTGGAGAAATGTATAAAGCACTGCTGCCTAGGTCCTGCCTCCACAGAGCCTGATTCAGTTGTTCCAGGATGAGTACCAGACACCAAGATGATTTAAATCTTCACAGATGATTCTAAGGTGCAGCTAAGGTTGAGAGCAATGATTTCTAAAGCACTCTTCCAGGTGAGCAAGGGAGGAAGGCGCTGATATTACATGGAGGAGACAACATCATCTCTTTATAACTTGCCCTATCTGTGCTGGGGTAGTCACCTCTCAGGTGACCCCAATTCAGTTTGTTGTCCCAGTTTTAGCATGGAAAATCCTATGCCCCAGGAAACTTCTCAGTTCCAGCCAAATAAGGAAGGTTTGTCACCCTATTATTGCCCACCCACATTGGCTCAGTTCTTCTGCATAATGGAAGGAGGGATGAGCTTCCAGGCATTTCAGGAGAGAGAACAAGAAGGAGCTAAGGGAGTGAAGAGACAAAAGAGTGGAGGATGGGGCCTGCCGTCCCTACATAGACAGTGTACAATTAATGACTCCCCTAATTTCATGGAAGTCCATTAATTCAAAAAACACTGGATATGAATAACTTTTTTCCTTTGGAAAACTCGACAGGTGAGTTTCATTCCAGGGTTGAAATAGTGTGGGATACCAGCAAATCTCTTGAGGCTGAAGGGTCCTTGAGATGATAAGCTCCCCAAGAATTGGCAGATATCTTGTAAGAGGGCTTTGGAGTTGGTGGACCTGGTGTGGTATGATGCCATTATTATCTTAGACCTTGGAGCAAGGCAGCTCCAGGTGACAGCTGAGCCCTACTGAGGAAGGAGAAAAGGGTCTGGAAGCAGAGAACCTAAGGCTGATTCATGCTGACTAGATATCAGAGGCTCCCCCCTTTTCAGCACCTTCTTTTTCTGCAGGGCTGTTGGTGCTGGCAGTTGCAACCCCTCCTTTTTCTGTGCAGCAGTTGAAAAATGAAAGTACTTCTGATTGGTCCCCTCCCACAACCAATCAAACTGGTCGTGGGCCAATGGGAAACCTCTAGAGGGTATTTAAATCTCAGAAAATTCTGTAACCAAGGCTCTTGAGCGGCTAGCTCCAGCCTGCTCCCACCCTGTGGAGTGCACTTTGCTTTAAAATAAATGTCTGCTTTCACTGTCTTGCTTTGTTTTGTGCGTTTTGTCCAGTTTTTTGTTTAAAATGCCAAGAACCTGCACAACTACCCTCGGTCGGTAACACTACTGACATCCATCACACACTCAGCCTTTTATTGGACACCTGCTATTTGTCAGACTTTGTGCTCACCCTCATTTCCTAGGGGGATGAAGACTGTGGGGGTGGTGGAGAGTACAAAGTACTGCAGAGAAGGTACTCTTAAGTGCTTCACTGGGGTAGGGGCAGGACTGGAGGTAGCTAGGTTTGCACAGATGGGACCTCCGGAGAAAGGAAACAGGCTTAGCTAGATTCACAGAGGGCAGGACACCATTTTATATCACATTATACGTCATAAATCATGCCAGCTTGAAAAGTGGCTATTGGTCAGGAAATCTGACGTAATTAAATGTGCAGAAATCACTTACAAAATGAACTCAAAGGCCCCCAAGCATCCCCAAAGTTGACAAGATCTGTGGTTGGAAGCAGTTTCATTCTCATATATTTTTTACATAAGCCTCTGTTTCCACATTGCCCTTGCCATCCCCAAGGAACCGAATTTGAGAAGTTCCCTGATTGGCCTTTGGTGCTCTGATTTTTGAGAGGGAAGGAAAACACCTATTAAAATGTTCGTTCCGGGCGGATGGTTGCTTCCAGCAGCCTCTGGTGCCAGAGTAATGAATCTAGAATCCCCATTCCTTGCCCAAATCTCAATGGCTAGTAATTAAATTTCCACTAACAGTTTGTTTTATCACCTCAGTTAGCTTGTTGACATATAATAGGTGCTGCTGAGAGCTACATCCAGTTAATGATTTTCTTTTACATATTGATATTAGTACCTGGAGTGGGAACATCTCCTCTTCAGAATATGATTACTATTTTGAAATCTTAAGCACAGGAGGAAAATCCGTTTCTATAAATTAAACAAGAAGTTCTGAGAACTTCTATCTTCAGTTCCCATCCAGACACTAATGCATCTCATTTACTTTGTGCTGTTCCCCTGAGTTATCTGTGTCACGCAGACGACTCTTCCATGTCACGTTAACTATCTATTGAAAAAAGCTCGAAGTGTGCTTGTAGCAGTACTCTGAGCCAGGATGCAAGGTGGGGAGCAGAACATGAAAAATTCATCACTGTTACATTTCAAGTTGCTTGGATATTTTAATTCGAAGAGGAACGAACCCATGTCAGCCAAAGATGGAGCTATAATTAAACTGATATGGCGTTCACAATTGCCTCCAAACCCGTTCCAGTTGTCATTTGTTTCTTTTCCCCATCTTTAAACGACATGAAATCAATTATCTCCACAAACCAGTGGCAAGGATTGTATGCCAACCACTTACTCCTGACGTGAATAACTTATTCAAAATTCATTATGGATGTGAATAACTCTTCAGAGGGAAAGCCCGTCCTATTATCTGGGTGTGTGGACTCAGGAAGGCACAATCCTTGGTCTCTGTCTTGGATGCCCAGGGCAAGGGTCTTTCTGTCACAAATGCCCAGGCAGGGGAGGAGGGCAGTACAAAGCAGGCTTCACCTACAGAGTGGCCACCCCTTAATGTGTGCAGCTTTACACACAGTGACAAACAGGTTCCCAGCATACCAGTGAGTGACAGCTATAGGGTAATGGGGGACAGACGTCCTGGTCTGAAAATACCTCTTGTGCATCAAAGATGCCAGCCACCTGGAGCGGTGATAGGCACTGGTGTGTACAGGATCTGAAATGGAGTTGATGCGATGTCATTTTGGCTCTCTTATAATCTGGTTATCTCTTGCCAAGACTTCATGTCTGATTAGCCTACTTGGAAGGGACAGCGGACTTTATCAGCCTCACTTCCCGACACTTCCGTCAACTTCAGAAATGTGGTGAAGAAATTTAAGATGAGGTGTCACATCTTCCTATCAGATTCCTCTGTGAGCCACCCTGAGTCAGGAGCCTTCTTTGGAAAATGTTAATAAAGGGGGAAATTGAAGTTTTAGCTGGCTTCACTCAGGCAGTGTGTTCTGCAGTTACAGCTTCCTGAGGAACATCTACCAGTTGGCGCTGGGCTGGCCCCCATGAGTTCTCTTTGTCAGCCAGGATAGTAGGAGGTGACCACAGGCACTGCTGCTTTGCAGGTTGCCAGAAAGGAGAGGCCTGCTAGAGATGGACAAGGCTGCTCCCAAGGATACCTGGTCTGAGGATGGGGAAATCTTCCAACAAACTGTTGACAAGTCAATCCTCCCCAGTCGTTGCCTCTTTACCTAGTCTGATAATTTTGCTGTTTCCAGCTCCAGGGTCCCTGGCAAGCCCGGGACCACACAGGGTTTTCTAGGGGCCTAATTCTGCCAAGCTTCCTGGCAAAGGAAGGAGCCAGGCTTCTGTGCCAGTTCACACTCTCAAATCCACCCCTGAGTCCTCTAGCCCAGCTGCCATAACAGTCTCTCCAGCAGATCCATGACATTCTCCATCCTGAAGAAGGAAGATACATGACAGCAGGATTTGCCCTTAGAAAAGTTATGAAGAGCGTCCAAGAAATATGGCATAGAAATTTCTCAGCAAGAGTCTTCTCAAACTCACCCCGCGCCTACTCTGTAGGCGTTGAGTGCTTCTATGACACCACATCCCTTTTATCAAGGACAAGATCATAAACTCATTGATAGTGGCCTATTAGGAACTCGATGTATGGTCTTTGAACCTAGAAAACTGGTTTTAGAAGAAGAACCTGTAGAGGTCAGTGCTTAAGCCAGAGGAATGAGCCTCTAATGGTGGAATTGGTAGACATGGAAAGGTCTGACATTTTGGACTCTGGTGAGATATTTGTCAGGTTTCCTTGGCTCATATTCTCTGAAGAGTGGTGTCTTAATTGGTCAAATGGGGATTGCAACATCAGGCTTGTGTTTTAACTTCTGTCAGAATTACAGAATATGATGACTGATTGGGGACATGCAGATGAAACGCCACACAAATGATAAAGTGTAATAAAATCGTGTCCCTATTGTCTGTAAGGGGATGCCGATTTTAGTAAACAAAGTCCAGACCTTCCGTGGATGTGGTCTAG
This sequence comes from Piliocolobus tephrosceles, assembly GCF_002776525.5. Lineage (NCBI taxonomy): Eukaryota > Metazoa > Chordata > Mammalia > Primates > Cercopithecidae > Piliocolobus > Piliocolobus tephrosceles. Next base: position 45,122,216 of record NC_045448.1, on the reverse strand, counting down.
GAAGGAAAATCTGCCAGCTGGTCTCACAACACTGATTTTCTCTCACTGAATTCCTTGTAGGCACTGAGGAATGTTTCTGTCCTTTGACGCTTGCTTCAGCAGAAACGTTATGTTCACCTTTACTTCCTCTATCAGGAAGAGCTGAGTTTCACGAGAAATAAGACATTTTATATATTTTAAGCCGAGTATGACACAAAGCACTTGCGAAACCATGAGAAGGGCTGCAGGAGCTGGCACTACCCTGGACTCCAGGATCAATTCCCAGAACACCATCACAGAACAGACCCACCAAGGAGCTGCTGCTTCTGCACATCAGGAAGGTGGAGGATCTTGCAGCCAGCACCAGAATCAGCATAAGAACACGTCACCAAGGTGTGATCCAGGAATCAGGGAGAACCCTCCAACCCAGCTGCCTCTCACTCTCCTGCTAGTGCCAGGAAGAAGGAAGATGCCCCTCTGCCACTTCATCTGCTGTGTCTCACGAGAGTGCACATAACTGGCAGAAAGGAATTGACACCCAGAACCCCAAGAGCAAAGAAATCTATTGTTTTTGGTTTTCCAGCTTCTCCAGTTTGTGAAGGAAGAAACAGGAACGGATGCTGTGCAATTCACCATATATCTTCTGTTCTATGCCTTAGCATATCTGAGTCAGGGAAGCACCCTAAAGACTTTAGTAAATTTGAAGAGGACAAAATGAAAATTACCACAGAACGTGTAAGGAATTAAAACAGCCAACATAGCTTTCCCTTCCTTCCTTCCTTCCTTCCTTCCTTCCTTCCTTCCTTCCTTCCTTCCTTCCTTCCTTCCTTCCTTCCTTCCT